>NC_134409.1:1217441-1407441 GCF_038048845.1 Mixophyes fleayi
TGGCAAAGCATGCTGGGGCTTGTAGTTTCACAACACCTGGAGTGTCACAGGTTAGCCATCACTGCTCTAGTTGCATACAGCATAATATGGCTCAGTGGGCTAGGAACAATGTGGTCAATGCAAGTAAAATTCAAGTCCATGGTACGAAGCCCTGTCCGGCTGCATTTTTGTACCATGGATGTCGCAGCAGGCTGGTTAAAGACGCTGAGGAAAGTCTCCAGTTACTTAAAGCATAACTGTCTTTCCTCCGCCCAGACTCCCATCCCACCATGACCTCTCTATTGTCGTCAATAACACCACCATCTCCTCTGTCACCCAACTTCGCTGCCTGGGTGTCACCCTCGACTCCACTCTCTCTTTTGCCCCCCACATTCATTCCCTTGCCCTAGCCTGTCGCTTCCAACTACGCAACATCGCCCGCATCTGTCCTTTTCTCTCTCAGGATGCCGCCAAAACTATCATCCACGCACTCATCATCTCCCGCCTCGATTATTGTAACCTCCTCCTCACTGGCCTCCCCCACTCCCGTCTCTCCCCCCTCCGCTCTATACTCAATGCGGCCTCTTCCTCTCACTCTGCTCCTCCTCTGCCTCCCCTCTCTGCCTTGCCTTACACTGGCTCTTCTTCCCCTACAGAATCCTTTTCAAACTCCTCACCACCACTTACAAGGCTCTCTCCAACTCTACTGCCCCTTATATCTCTAACCTCTCCATTCACACTCCTGCCTGCTCCCTGCGCTCGGCCAATGACCGCCGCCTCTCCTCCACTCTTATCACCTCTTCCCACTCCAGAATCCAAGACTTTTCTCGTGCAGCCCCCTTCTATGGAACGACCTCCCTCGTTTCATCCGTCTCTCTCCTACTCTGTGCTCCTTCAAACATGCACTCAAAACTCACCTCTTCCTCAAAGCCTACCAACCATCCACTTAACCTCCATCTTCTCCCTTTGCTCCTCCTCCCTTCTCTCCTCTTGCCTCAACTGGCTCCTCTTGTGCCTGGTCTGTTTACCCTCCCTTAGGATGTAAGCTCGTATGAGCAGGGCCCCCTCCCCTCCTGTCTCCATACCTGTTCTTCCGCTCCGTCTTTACTGCATATGACTGGCCGGAGTTTCTGAAGTATTGGTACTTTTTGTTCATTATTCTGTATGGTTTCACCCTGTATAGTCTACTGTTAGTACTGTGTGCGGCGCTGCGGATAACTCGTGGCGCCTAACAAATAAATGATAATAATAATAATAACCTGGCTCAATAATTCCTCTCCTGGCAGTGACAGTGGAGTCCCCTCTCTGCTTCCTTTTTACTAGCTGCTTGAGTTAAAACTAAAATACTTTTGATTCAGTCTCTAAGCATGTAGACATATTACTGGAAAACTGGCCAAGCAGGTTGTCTGTTCCCATAAACATCTCCCTTCGCTATCCATCCTTAGCCAGTGTCCTGTCAGTCCACATGTCAATTATATTGCAGATTTTACATATTATTTTTGTGTGTTTTGCATATTTAGCTGAATATCTATTATCTATGGTTTGTGTAGAAATCTGAAGAGGTCACATCCCAGATTCCCCACGCTGCTCTCTGGTGCCCCTGCAGGGGTCACACACAGACACACAAAAGAGCCTATGGGATAGGGCTCGGTATTATATCACCCTAAATAGCAAAGTGTTACCATAGGAGTAAGTTTGTACAATGATGTCTGTGTTTTTATTGTGTTGTTTATTTTTTATTATTTTCAAAAAGTGGAAGAGAAAGTCCAAATCTTGGCCTATAGATCCAATGCCCGTGCAGTAACAGGCTCATGCCCGCCCACAATAATGAACTGGTGCAGAGAAGAGATAAGTGAGTCTCACCGCTCCGGCCATTGTCAACGTGGCAGCTGAGTAACAGTAGGCAGTGCGTGAGGCTTCTGTAGTGATTAATAACCTGTAATCAGGGTAATAATAATAAACACAGTTTGTTATAGAAGCAATTCTATCCTTCCTCCCCTGACCTCTCTCCCGCCATCCTTACCCAGGTATCCAGCTGTCTCTCAGCTGTAACTACCTGGATGACACAGCGCTTCCTGAAACTCAACATCTCCATATCCGAGCTTATCATCTATCCTCCTGCCAGTGTTGCTGTCCCTCCCAATATCTCCCTCTTGGTTGACAACATAACTCTCCTTCCTGTCACCCAAGCCCGCTGTCTTGGAGTCACCCTCGTCTCTACACTTAGCGTTACCCCTCATATCCAGTCCCTCACCAAATCCTGCCAATTCCTCCTTCATAATATTACAACATCTGTCCCTTCCTCTCTCAGGAAGCAACCAAAATCCTGGTCTATTCACTCATCATTTCTCGTCTCGACTATTACAACCTCCTTCTCAATGGCCTTCTTGTGTATCACATTTCTGACCTTCAGTCCATTCAGAATGCTGCGGCTAGATTCATCTTCCTCTCCTGTCGCTCCTCTTCCGCGTAAATCCCTTTATTGGCTCCCCATTCATTTCAGAATTCAGATCAAGCTCCTTATCCTCACTTACAACACTTCTCCCCCTTACATCTCTGACCTTGTCTGGAGGTACATACCTACCCGGCCACTCCGCTCTGCCTCTGACCTCCACCTCAGTTCACCTCTCATTACCTCCTCCCATGCTCGCCTTCAAGATTACTGCCGTGCTGCCCCCATTCTTTGGAACTCCCTACCCCGTCTGACTCGACTCTCCCCCAACCTTCAGTCCTTCCAATGTTCACTCAAAACTCACCTTTCAAGCTTGACTATCCTACCACCTCCTAACCATTTTATCTATCACCTCCTGATCCTTCGCCTGCCATCTCCATTTTCTCCCAGCTGGTCCTACAGTCTCTCACCACCCCACCCTCTAGAATGTAAGCTCTTGTGGGCAGGGTCCTCTCTACCTATTGTCCCATGTCTGTCCACTGACTGAATCTCTCATACGTCCTGTCACATCTTTTGCTGCACTCTGTGTGAGTCCCCATAGCATTACTCACACTTATCTGTGCTACTTACATGTATTACCTCATCTAGTTGTTACTTGTTTCTGTATCCGGCGCTACGGAATCTGATAACAAATAGATGTACAGTCCCTAGTGAGCCTCGATCCCTACAGTGTGCCCTCTGCTGGCACAAATAAGACACAGGACTAATGGAGTGGTACTTTACTTGGACATAGACTGGTAAGCAGGGTCTGATGGGCTACCTTGGGATGGGTAACATTTTTTCTTTTAAAATATTCCTAATGGACATACTGAGAAGATACCCACCTCCAGGGCTAAAATTTGCCAGTCAGTCCCTGCTGCTCAGTTGGGTAGATCAGGATGTTGGTGGATGAAAGAGACCAAATTGTCAGATACATTCATCTTGTATTTGCTGTGTATAGTGACAAGCTCCCTTTGACACAAGGGGTTAATCCGTATAGTGTTACAGATGTCCCATAGTCACAAATTACATTGTAGACAGTAATTGGGGCCGGGCCACCGTATAACAGATGATTGTTTTTCTGCTTTGTATGTTAATTAGCTTCTTTAGGAGATTGCATCATCTGCCGTCTGTATTTGCTGTGTTCAAAGATTTAATTGCCGCTTTCAAGAAGAACATCGATATTACTGGAAGAACTGTGGGAACAGTTGACTTTGGGACGGATCCGGGAAGGGGACCGGCTGCTTTTGGGGTTACTCTGTGTTTGCTCTGTGACTGCAGGGCTTCTTTGAGGATAGTTCCGGGTATTAACAATTACTTTCTGTAACTTAGCCAGCTATGGCCATGTGTTGCTCGTGTTACCGGTCTCTGAAAGCTGATTTCTGAAACTGGAACAAATGTTACCTGCAGGGCTGATGCCATTTTGTAACAGTGAGAGAGGAGCACAGAGGATTAAAGCATTATTTGCTTGATGAGTGATTTTATTGCACTTCCTGGAGCAGGTACGGATATAGATTATTTTTTTTTGGGGGGGGGACAAATTAGACTCTGCTCCTTTTTTACTTTTATCAGTGAACTACCTGTGGTCGCACACTATGTGCTCCAGGTCCGTGTCGGCAGGCACAGTGCACTGCCAGGCTGCTGTCATTGTGTATAAAACCCAATCAGAGCAGCCGCGCAGTATTCTCTGTCTGCCAACACGGTCCTGCAGCACACTGGGCCTGATTCATTAAGGAAAGGAATGCCAAAAAAAGGAGTAACTTTTCACTTTGGCAAAACCATGCTGCATTGAAGGGGGAGGTAAATTTAAAAAGTGATGGCAGATTTATAGTTAGGGGTAGGGCATGTCCTAAATCAACATTAAATTTTAGTGTAAAAAAAAGCTATCAGGTATCTGTGTGCTACATGAAATAAACAGACAGTATTTATCTTATCTGCAAAATAATAAACTAATTTGCACCCCTTGTATTGTAACATGGTTTGTCCAAGAGCACATTTACACCCTTTTTTTGCCTTACTTTCCTTAATGAATCAGGCCCATAATGTGCAGACAGAACGTCTCTACAAGGGGGGGCGATTACCGCCACTGTCCTGGAGGACGGATGCGATGGGGCCTCGGCCTAGACTTGTACATTCCTGACTATGGGTATCTGGGAGGGATCTGTGCCCACTGGATTTGTTTCTCTTCTCATTTTTTATGAAATGACTTTTGTGCAACACGCCGACTAATTGCCTGCTGAGGACCACAGTATAGTAATAGTAATGGTCAGTGGCTTCTGTTGCTTTAGATTGACAGCTGTTCTCACTGACTGGATGTGACTGATCCAAGGACATTCACACAATTTGTCAGACCTATGGTAACAGCGCGACCAGCAACAGATGGAGCAGACCTTGCAGTCCTCATACACAAAACATTGTTAGACAATAACCAGAACAGTGAGCGTTAAACGGTTGATAGAATATATTATCCGGCCACCAGTTTTATTTGTTCTGAAAGACTCCTGAGAACATGTGACCAGATGCGCTACAGTATAGCATTTGACCGCGGCGAGCGACCGTCCAACATCACAGCGGAGTCTGGGAGCAGTATGGTCCTGAACATCACGGATTATCCTGCACACCCTCACTACCGCACCACTGCCGCACACAGCGGATAATAGTACAGCACGCCTGGGTTACTAGCCTAGGAGCTGCTGACACACGGGCATAGACATGTTGTACATCATGCAGGTCACATTTTACGTGTTATGCTCCTTTTTATTCTGGATTATTGGGATAGAGATTTGTGACAGTGCCTGAGAACATGTTACCTTAATAATCTTGTATCCTGCAGCCAGACACTGAGCTCTGTTTTCCCGTGTGATAGGTGAGAAGTTACATACATGTGGGCTAGTCTGAGTGCCATGTTAGGACTGTCTGATCCCCACTGCCAATCCTGTCTGCTTATCCCGGTCTTATCTGAGAGATTGTACAGTGCTCACTCCTGACCTGCTCTGCTCTCCCCTCAGGAGACTCTGGGCTCAAATAGCACACAATGAAATGCTGCACTAGTAATATGACATCTTTATATACTGAAAAAACTACAAGCAAACTTCTACGTGTGTGTGTGTGTGGTTATACATGGGGTAGCACAGTGGCTCAGTGTTACTTCTAATTGACTAAACATCCAGACATGTACTAAAGGTGCTGTCCCATTTGCTGTGTCAGATTGCATTTTTAAAACTACCTTCACTTTTCACTTTTCATTTAGTCCATCTAGTTAATTGGTTAATTAACTGGTAATTTCTGCATTTGCAACAAGGAGACAGAATCTTCCTCACGGTGTCTGGTTCTAGGTGAAGCTGACAAAGGATTTTCTTTTAGAAGATAAAAGCGGAGACGTATTTCTCTCTTTATGTGAAACTAGCAGACTCACCCGACTTTGCGCAGGTCCGATATGTAATGTGGATTCGTTTTTATATGTTAGCAAATAGATCAAAATGCTATTTAGAAAATAAGATTTGTTGCTTTGTCACATTGTTGTTATGTCGTGTTGTGTGAGGTTTCCTTCCAGCAGTCAAACAATTGACTACAACCACAAAGTGATGTTTTCAATATTTGTCGCTCTGTCGCTATGTGGTATAAAAGATACTTTTTCAACACTAAATAACTATGTGAGATTTCTCAGCTTTACCTTGAGTACTGTGGAAGATCTTCGCCAACAAACAAACCTCTTCTTTTATATATATATATGGGCAGCACGATGGCTCAGTGGTTAGCACCTCTGCCTCAGAGCACTGGGGTCATGAGTTCAATTCCCGACCATGTGAGGAGTTTGTATGTTCTCCCTGTGTTTGCATGGGTTTCCTCTGGGTGCTCCGGTTTCCTCCCACACTCCAAAAACATACTGGTAGGTTAATTGGCTGCTAACAAATTGACCCTAGTCTGTGTGTGTTGGGGAATTTAGACTGTAAGCTCCAATGATGCAGGGACTGATGTGAGTTCTCTGTACTGCACTGCAGAAATAGTGGTGGTATATATAAAGATACTGATGATGATGATGTGTGCATGTCATACTTGCCAACTCTCCCGGAATGTCCGGGAGACTCCCGCATTTTGTGAGAGTCTCCCGGACTCCCGGGCGAGTGTGGCAATCTCCCGAATTCTGCCCACTTCACTAGGAAGTGCCCCACTTCCTAGTGAAGTGGGCAGAATTAGATCCCAAACGCCGCGATTCCCGGTGAATCGCGGCGTTTGGCCCCGCCCCCGCTGTCAAATGACGCAATTTGCGTCATGACATCACAGGGGGCGGGGCCGAAATGACGCGATTTCGGCCACCCCGCCCCTTCACGCCCCCCTCCACTGGCTGGCTCCCGGAAGGGAGCTGAAGAAAGTAGGTAAGTATGGTGCATGTTCCATCATAGTCATTGACCGTGTTAAGCAAACTGCTGTGTTGGACGATTTAGGGAACATTCTAATCTAGCTCACACCTTTTATGAGTTCTCACAGTTTAACTTTCCTCTCAGTGTATCAGTCAGAGAACTGAGTGTAACAATCTGCTTTCACGCATTAGGTTTCAGTGTACTGTAAAGAACATACCTGTATTATCTGACTGCATAGCAGATAGTTATTGAGGTGAAGTGAGGTAGGAGGTTGCTACATTCCTTAAATGGACAGACTTCATTTTGTTCTGAGCCCGCTGGGTTTTATCATTGGAGATGAATGTTACAGACTTCCTGTAGCTCAGACAGTTGCTGGGCTAGTTTCACTCAACTTTTTGCCAGTTGATTTGTTCATTTAGCAGGAAAAACCCTTTGGCGAAAGTTAGAGCCAGTTCCTGTAACCCCCCTCCCCCTCTTCACACAGCGCCTGTAGGCAGATTTATTTCAGTAAAAGTAATTTCTGTGTCAGAGGTGACAAGCTGGCAGAGAACTGGTAGCCAAACGCCCCAGGAGAAATACATCCGGGACCAGTGTCATATTATACCTGTACATTTCTTATAAAAAAAACATATATATATTATGGGGCTGCTGTCAACATCTTAAACTTCCGTATGTCTTAGGACATGTAATTAAGTAATATTTAAATTGTACTGTCCACAACATTTATAATTAACCAGTTATATTGTATATGCTGAAAAGCTTTGTTTCATTCACTTATATGTCAGACTAGCTGCAATCCCACTTGCTCAGTTTTGTTTTCTGTTTGTCCTTCTATAATGTCCTTCTATAATTTAGTCTTCTCTTTACAAAATATCCCTGTGTGGGAAAGTTACATTGCTGCACTCAAGCTTATTCCTGAAGAGAAGGTCTCCTGATCTCTGAGTCTTCCCTGCATGTGCATCATAATAATCATCATTGTTTATCTGTAAAGCACCAGACAGTGGGTATAGTACATCATACATAAAAACACTATGTTCAAGGTTGATGAGAAAGGTGTGGACATGGTCAGAGGGTAGAGAGTACCCTCTAGTGAGAGCTTACATGGCAGAGGCAGGAGGGAGCAGGGATATTGTGCTGAGAACGAGAATGTGTTACGAGATGCTACGGTGCCTCATGCCGCCATGACTTGCTGTTACAGGCTGACCGCATATCGACTGTCTCCTTGATGACGGGACGTCTTTTCCGTTTTCTCCCCGGACATCGCTAAAGCAACGGCTGGGACACGTTGTAGTTAAGACACCGCATCCCGATTTGAGGGGCAGCCGGGCGTGTGTGCAAACTGTCAAAATTAATTAACAACCTTCTGAGGCTGATCACTCCTCCTGTGCCCCCTAGTTGCTGATTGGCCCTTCTATCTATCTAAGGCAGGGAATGCTTAGCCTCCCTGCCGGTTGACCTGATACCCGTTGTGACACTTGGCTTTTTTTTTTACCCTGTTTCTAGGCTTATTGCCCCTGACCTCTGTCTATTTACTGGATTACCCTTGCTCGTTGCTAGCCCTGACCTTTCTGCTGCGGTATTGTTCATAAACTTGCACTACATTTTTATTAAAACCTGGGGGCATCCAAGTACCTGTGAGCCCGTCAAGTTCTACAGGAAAGGCGGCTGCTATAGGCGAAGATCTCTACCTCTAGTTCTGCAAGTTCATGACAAGAGCCATTAGCCTAACAGAATGCTGACAACAGGGTTTTTTCAACACCTCTCTGCTGCATACATCACGTGACTGTGGTTGCCACGGTAGTCACATTACACTTAGAAAACTTTAAATCATTAGCTTGAAGAAAAAAAAGGTAAGAAAACCAATTTACTTTAAATCAACGTAACACAGAATTGGTGTAAATAGTGCTCCCTCTCCTTCTATTTCAAAACAGTCAATCAATAAATTCCTCAACAAATACATCATTCACTAAACCAAGTGACAATGTATAAAATTTCAAGGTAATGTCCAACAAAGGTGGCAACAATCCTGGAAGCTCTTTAGAGTGTTGTGATTTCCTCTCTGGTCGTGAAAGTGACTAATTCCTCTTTCGCCCAGTGAAACATGTAAAAAAATCAAACAATAAAACACATCATAGTGCAGACTGTACATTTTGATGTATTCAATATTATAAATGATCTACAATGAGAATGTGTGATATATAAAAGTGATAATAAGAGAAAAAATATACTGCTTATTATAATCACTAATAATAACTGTACCAAAGATGGGTGCTTTTCCCCTCTCTTTCATAATGACGAAGCACAATGATCCCCAGGTTAAAACCAACACTTTTGTATAGAAAAATAAATATTCTTTATTACTAGAATAACAACTGGATAAAAACATTAAAACAATTCAATGTCTAGTCCCCTTGCAGCCTCTGATCCCCGTACAGATGTACTCTTACCCCACTGAGCAGAAACACAGGCCCGTGAGTGAAGCCATTCTCTGCACTGTAGAATATCAGCAGCTTCCTCACTGTCCTGCGGGTCTCGGGGTATCTGATCTCCGGATTACAACTCGCAAGTTTGAGACAGAAGGGGGAAATTTTTCATGAGCACTATTTACATCAATTCTGTGTTTTGTTATGGGTATGAAAGATACTTGCCAACTCTAGCAGAATGTCCGGGAGACTCCCAAAATTCGGGTAGGTCTCCCGGGCACCCGGGAGAGCAGGCAAATATCCAACATATGGCATCTTGATCCTCAAAATGACGCGATTTGTGGTGAATCGCGTCATTTTGGCCCCGCCCTCCCGTGAATTACCACGGCCCGCCCCTCCCGCCCTCCAACCACGCCCCACTGCCTGGGATCTCCCGGAATTAACTTACCAAAGGTTGGTATTTATGGTATGAAATAACATGAGAAAAGTCTCTATATTTAATCTGGAGATATCACTGCAGGTTACATTCTGTTGTATTACCAGGAATGTTTGGGACTTCTCTGGATAATTGTTTTTCTGTAATTTGGTGCATAATGCCTAAAATATACAAGATTACATTTAGAGGTGACCCAAAGTTCCCACATTGTCCTTAACATCCTACTTCTTATTAAATTGTTTAGCAGAAATCCTCACAGTGAAATACACATCCGAATATAACTTATAGTTTAAAAATATAGTGCAGAACTGAGCGTAATTCCGTCCATATTCATGTCCATGCGGATCTCAGGATGGAATCTGGGTATAACTACACTCTGCATGAGCTCTGCTGTATGTTAGCAGACAGAACAAAGAGCAGGATATGTACATACATATGTATATAAAGTCACATCAGAGCACATACACAAAAATATTTCATAATATTAATGAACAACTCACAATACTTTACCATTAATATAAATATGTGCCTCAAGACATTTTTTTAAAAAAGTTTTAATATTAAATACATAAATTGGGATGTTTCTAATGCATTTTTATAGTCTCTCTTACCTGCATACACATGTTCTGTGCTTTCTAGTGCCATGCAGCCTCGGACTGGCCTGCCGGCCAGCTGGGCGCGATTAAGCCCCCCCCCCTCCGCTGTTGGGGCGGAGCTTACCGGAGGTCAGATGTCGGCGCGGGGGGCATAGGGGGCATGTGCCCTGGGCCCCCCTCTCTCCGAGGCCGCCCACATCAGATGATCTCTTTAGTAGTACAGCACCTGCGGGGCTGCTGTACTACGTTCAAAAATGTCCGAATTGGAGCTTATGCGCATGTGCAGCAGAAGCAGCTTCAGGAAACAACAAGAAAGTGAGCAGGTGAGTGTCAGGTTCACTGGACACAGATTTATACAGTTAAAAACAAATCAATCATATATAAATAAATATCAAGAAGGCCCTTCACAGCGTAGCATGTTTATTGTTTATTGCTTGATTAAATATGTCACCTATAGCAGTGAGAATATATATATTTTCTTGCTGCTATAGGTGGCTAGATTTGACATATTTAATCAAGCAGTCAAGTAATAATCATGCTATGAAGGGTCTTCTTAAATATGTATATACATGTTTATTTTTGTTATCAGCTATATCTCAATAAATATACACTGAACATTGATATTAATGTTTCATTAGTAAAGTAATCACATAAGCCAGCCACTTATATTAAAGCTTGAATGAGAATTTAGTGTATATATATATATATATATATATATATATATATATATATGTGTGTGTAATCTAATTAAAAGCTTTAATATAAGTGGCAGGCTTCGACAATTGCTTTACTATTGATTAATAAAATAGAGGATCCTCTAACATAGTTGCTGCATTATATAAGGGTATACATACATAGCTACACACATACAGACATATATAGTCAAAATTGGTGTTATGTTATCAATGTTTATTTTTTTATGTTATTTTTAATGTGCGGTATCATTGCTAGTTTTAGTGTGTGGTGTCAATGCCCATTTTAATGTGGGGTTTTGATGATTGTTTTAATGTAAAGCATTTTAGTTTGTGGAAGTAATGACTTTACTTGGGCAGACAAGCTAGGCGAGCCCTCTGGGAGAGCTGTAAATGTCTTACCAGCGGGCTATAGGTGTCGTAATGCAGGATGTGTCAATGTTTACAGCCTTATACCCAATGAAGACACTTTGCTCTTAATTTTAGATTTTAGGGGCCCCCCTCCCAAAAGCCTTAATCCAGCTCTGGGGCGGCGGGGCCATTTCCGTCAAAAACTCACTACCGCGCAGGTGTAGAGAGCCGTGTCTGGGCTCTCGGCATCTGCAGGGGAGGAGGAGTGTGCTGTCTTCCTGGTATCACGGCCGCCCGGAGGAGCAGGATGCTGGAGCTTTCCACACAGGTAGGTGAGTGCCCTCCCAAGCCCGCCAGCCTGTCATTTTTTATTTCACCAGAAAGGAGCAGAGAAGCCCTGAGGAAAATGGGGGAATGGAATCAATACATATACTGCAGACCCCATCTAAATGGCACCTTATTATGAATATATATATATATATATATATTACCAGGTGTCCTTGTTCTTTACGTTGTAAGTTGCTCTCCATGGGCTGACCACACCCCCTTGACTGGCCACACCCACTCTTACAGTTGGCCACACCCCAATGTAGTGGGCCCCTATCACTACATTCCCCCGTTGGGTCCTTCATTCCCCAGTCCGACACTGGTGCCATGTGTAGTTTTTAAAAGAAAGACTCTGCCGTGTCAGTCACCTCCATCAGTCGACACTTACACCTGTCCTGTAGCTGCTGCAAATGATACAGCTAAAACAAGCACACTTATGAGAAAGCCACTTCTGTGTTGGGACACCCTCAGCATGCACTTACTGTACATTGCTCTTCCCTTTTAAGTTGTAGGTAGTGGTAAGTGTCTTTTGCGTTCAGACATGAATTGCATACAGTTGCGTTCATTGGTGTAAGTCCTGTTCTGCAGGCCCAGTACAAATTCGCACAAGATGCTTTACGCAATTGGACTTAGGTCTAAACATGAATCAGGCCCTGTGACTGCAAGAGGAATCTCTCAGTGATTATGTTAATGTGTATCACCGAGCAACAGCCATTATTTCAGAGCTTCCAGAATAACAGGACCACGTATCTCGTGACGGACGCAGCTGATTGACTGAGCATCGTCTGTTTCTGTGGTTCTTCCCAGACACGGGCTCACGATAGCCAGGGTTTCTGGGAAAGTGTTTCGTTGTTAGATATTGGAACGTGATACCTTGCTTATCACCTCCAGCAAAGCAATGGGACAACATGAAGGCATCCCTTCTTATAGACAGATGACAGCAAGGATTGTGCAGTACAGTACAAGCTTAGAATGTCCATCTCCTGATACGTTTATACCGTCTCAATATTATGGAACCTTACACAGAATGCTAATTCAGGGGGTAATATATAGTGACACATAACTGGTTAATAGATATTACAGGGCATGTATCTACAAATCTGATAAGTAAAACTTGTACATGGCAGTAGACCATCTGCTGTCTGATACGTGGTTAGACATTCACTGGTATTTACTTTTAAACCAGTCTATTAATTCCACCAATATTACTTGTGATCAGAAACCTATCTACATGCAATATCTCAGTAAGTCTTGTGTTACAATTTATACCAAGAAATACATTTGATATTAAACTAAAGACATTATATTACTATGTGTCCGGTGCAGCAGGGGTTAATAGAGTCAGACATGTAAACTGTAGAAGTATGTGAGGAAAGTTGGCAAAGTCCTCACAGCACTGCTGCCATTTCCTTCCTTGGACACAGTCCCAGAATGTTACGCTCGGATCCCTGGCTCTGGTGAGAGCGCACGCTCTGACGCTCTATATACATTGCACTCAGATCCCTGGCTCGGGTGAGAGCGCACGCTCTGACGCTCTATATACATTGCACTCAGATCCCTGGGTCGGGTGAGAGCGCACGCTCTGACGCTCTATATACATTGCACTCAGATCCCTGGCTCAGGTGAGAGCGCACGCTCTGACGCTCTATATACATTGCACTCAGATCCCTGGCTCGGGTGAGAGCGCACGCTCTGACGCTCTATATACATTGCACTCAGATCCCTGGCTCGGATGAGAGCGCACGCTCTGACGCTCTATATACATTGCACTCAGATCCCTGGCTCGGGTGAGAGCGCACGCTCTGACGCTCTATATACATTGCACTTGGATCCCTGGCTCGGGTGAGAGCGCACGCTCTGACGCTCTATATACATTGCACTCGGATCCCTGGCTCGGGTGGGAGCGCACGCTCTGATGCTCTATATACATTGCACTCGGATCCCTGACTAGGGTGAGAGCGCACGCTCTGACGCTCTATATACATTGCACTCAGATCCCTGACTAGGGTGAGAGCGCACGCTCTGACGCTCTATATACATTGCACTCATATTCCTGGCTCGGGTGAGAGCGCACGCTCTGACGCTCTATATACATTGCACTCGGATCCCTGGCTCGGGTGAGAGCGCACGCTCTGACGCTCTATATACATTGCACTCAGATCCCTGGCTCGGGTGGGAGCGCACGCTCTGATGCTCTATATACATTGCACTCGGATCCCTGACTAGGGTGAGAGCGCACGCTCTGACGCTCTATATACATTGCACTCGGATCCCTGGCTCGGGTGAGAGCGCACGCTCTGACGCTCTATATACATTGCACTCGGATCCCTGACTAGGGTGAGAGCGCACGCTCTGACGCTCTATATACATTGCACTCGGATCCCTGACTAGGGTGAGAGCGCACGCTCTGACGCTCTATATACATTGCACTCGGATCCCTGGCTCGGGTGGGAGCGCACGCTCTGACGCTCTATATACATTGCACTCAGATCCCTGACTAGGGTGAGAGCGCACGTTCTGACGCTCTATATACATTGCACTCAGATCCCTGGCTCGGGTGAGAGCGCACGCTCTGACGCTCTATATACATTGCACTTGGATCCCTGGCTCGGGTGAGAGCGCACGCTCTGACGTTCTATATACATTGCACTCAGATCCCTGACTAGGGTGAGAGCGCACGCTCTGATGCTCTATATACATTGCACTCGGATCCCTGGCTCGGATGAGAGCGCACGCTCTGATGCTCTATATACATTGCACTCAGATCCCTGGCTCGGGTGAGAGCGCACGCTCTGACGCTCTATATACATTGCACTCAGATCCCTGGCTCGGATGAGAGCGCACGCTCTGACGCTCTATATACATTGCACTCAGATCCCTGGCTCGGGTGAGAGCGCACGCTCTGACGCTCTATATACATTGCACTTGGATCCCTGGCTCGGGTGAGAGCGCACGCTCTGACGCTCTATATACATTGCACTCGGATCCCTGGCTCGGGTGGGAGCGCACGCTCTGATGCTCTATATACATTGCACTCGGATCCCTGACTAGGGTGAGAGCGCACGCTCTGACGCTCTATATACATTGCACTCAGATCCCTGGCTCGGGTGAGAGCGCACGCTCTGACGCTCTATATACATTGCACTCAGATCCCTGACTAGGGTGAGAGCGCACGCTCTGACGCTCTATATACATTGCACTCATATTCCTGGCTCGGGTGAGAGCGCACGCTCTGACGCTCTATATACATTGCACTCGGATCCCTGGCTCGGGTGAGAGCGCACGCTCTGACGCTCTATATACATTGCACTTGGATCCCTGGCTCGGGTGAGAGCGCACGCTCTGACGCTCTATATACATTGCACTCGGATCCCTGGCTCGGGTGGGAGCGCACGCTCTGACGCACTATATACATTGCACTCAGATCCCTGGCTCGGGTGGGAGCGCACGCTCTGATGCTCTATATACATTGCACTCGGATCCCTGACTAGGGTGAGAGCGCACGCTCTGACGCTCTATATACATTGCACTCGGATCCCTGGCTCGGGTGAGAGCGCACGCTCTGACGCTCTATATACATTGCACTCGGATCCCTGACTAGGGTGAGAGCGCACGCTCTGACGCTCTATATACATTGCACTCGGATCCCTGACTAGGGTGAGAGCGCACGCTCTGACGCTCTATATACATTGCACTCGGATCCCTGGCTCGGGTGGGAGCGCACGCTCTGACGCTCTATATACATTGCACTCAGATCCCTGACTAGGGTGAGAGCGCACGCTCTGACGCTCTATATACATTGCACTCAGATCCCTGGCTCGGGTGAGAGCGCACGCTCTGACGCTCTATATACATTGCACTTGGATCCCTGGCTCGGGTGAGAGCGCACGCTCTGACGTTCTATATACATTGCACTCAGATCCCTGACTAGGGTGAGAGCGCACGCTCTGATGCTCTATATACATTGCACTCGGATCCCTGGCTCGGATGAGAGCGCACGCTCTGATGCTCTATATACATTGCACTCAGATCCCTGGCTCGGGTGAGAGCGCACGCTCTGACGCTCTATATACATTGCACTGGGATCCCTGGCTCGGGTGAGAGCGCACGCTCTGACGCTCTATATACATTGCACTCAGATCCCTGGCTCGGGTGGGAGCGCACGCTCTGACGCTCTATATACATTGCACTCAGATCCCTGGCTCGGGTGGGAGCGCACACTCTGACGCTCTATATACATTGCACTCGGATCCCTGGCTCGGGTGGGAGCGCACGCTCTGATGCTCTATATACATTGCACTCAGATCCCTGGCTCGGGTGAGAGCGCACGCTCTGACGCTCTATATACATTGCACTCGGATCCCTGGCTCGGGTGGGAGCGCACGCTCTGACGCTCTATATACATTGCACTCAGATCCCTGACTAGGGTGAGAGCGCACGCTCTGACGCTCTATATACATTGCACTCAGATCCCTGACTAGGGTGAGAGCGCACGCTCTGACGCTCTATATACATTGCACTCATATTCCTGGCTCGGGTGAGAGCGCACGCTCTGACGCTCTATATATATTGCACTTGGATCCCTGGCTCGGGTGAGAGCGCACGCTCTGACGCTCTATATACATTGCACTCATATTCCTGGCTCGGGTGAGAGCGCACGCTCTGACGCTCTATATACATTGCACTCAGATCCCTGACTAGGGTGAGAGCGCACGCTCTGACTCTATATACGCTCTATGGGCCTGATTCATTAAGGAAAGTAAGGCAAAAAATGGAGTAAATGATCTCGGGATAAACCATATTACAATTAGTTTATTATTTTTCACATAAGTTAAATACTGGCTGTTTATTCATGTAGCACACAAATAACTGATAGTTATATTTTTACACTAAAATTTAAAGTTGATCTAGGACACGCCTTACCTCAACTTTAAATCTGTCCTCACATTTTTAATGTACCTCCCCCTCCAATGCAACACGGTTTTGCCCAGGTACAAAGTTACTAATTTTTTATGCTTTGCTCTCCTTAATGACTCGGGCCCTCTGAGCGCAACTCACGCTACGTACTCTACACACGTATGTCCGACATACGTGATATCAGATTCATCAAAGAACGGATGTCAAGATACGTAGTAAGATGAATTAGTACGTAAGCCGTTTACATCACGTATAATTGACGCGGTGCACTCCTGCGTCCGATCACGAAATCAAACCATTTAGCAGAGTTGAGCTGCATTGAGTTGAGTTTATTTTTCAATAAGTAGCTTTGAGGTTACTTTGCAATAGAGTTCTTAGGTAAATACAACATTATTTACCTTATTTAAGGTTTTGGTTTTACAGTATATATACAGAATGTGGTATTTACCTAAGAACTCTCTTGAAAAGTAAACTCAAGGCTATTTATTATAAAATAAACACAACACAACTACACTGAACTCAAAGTAACTCAACTATTTATTTATTTATTTCAGTGTAGACTAATGTATAGTAATATACATTTTAAATAATATAAATACTGTATTTACAAGAAGCTTACTTTGCAGGGGAGCTGATTTTGCATCATCTACCAGGGTTTTGGTTTCATGTGAATCACACAATGTATTATAGATGACAGACCCTTCATGTAGTGACCAATAATATGTGCGTCATTTATCATCATCATCACCATTTATTTATATAGCGCCACTGATTCCGCAGCGCTGTACAGAGAACTCACTCACATCAGTCCCTGCCCCATTGGAGTTTATGGCATTAAAAATGATGCTTACACTTGTGTCTGTGTTGTATTATATGTTTGTTTGTGACACTGTAGGTCCCAACATGGCCTTACAGCCATATATATGCGTGTGTGTATGCGTGTGCTTGTAGTACTAGTGCTACCCGATGGAACCTGTAGTGCACCAGGGATAAAATACTTTCATTTATTATTATTATTTAAAAAAAACACACACACACCAATATTTAAAACAATTATTTTAAATAAACAAATAAGTCTTCTATAATGGTTTATAATGTGAGCAGTGTATGCAGGTGTATGGTCAGCTCTGGCATTACACGATGAGTGTCCAGCTGGGTTTATTCAGCGCTGGACTTAGACTAGACCCTGAGCTGGTGCAAACTTTACTGTGAATTTCTGCTTGTGTCAGAGTATGAGTGACGTGTTTGCAGGTAAACGCCCACTTTGTGTATTTCTTAGGAGTTTCCACCAATCACACGCCCCTTTTCCCTCCCAAAGTCGTAGCCTGTCGCACGTTCCACCATATCTCACTGTACCTGTCCTGGATAAGCGCAGAGTGATTTTGAGTACGATGCGCACAAAATCAGCAGATATGTGCCTTGATGAATCAGGCCCTATATCTATAATATAGTTTAGCAACTGGGCAACCACAGCAACCAATCAGCCGCAAGCTTTCGTCTTTGTAGGTTACAGGATGAAAGAAAGTGTCTGATTTGGTTTCTGTGGTTAGTGGTGATCTGCACCTTGTAGCAATGTTCGTAAACGAGAGACTTTATCTGTTGAAACTAATCTGATGCTTGGTGAGAGAGTGAGACTCCTGATCTCAGCCTAGTTGGAGTGTGGGAGGAAATCGGAGCTCCTGGAGGAAACACACGCAAACATGGGAAGAACATACAAACTCCACACAGATAAGGCCATGGTCGGGAATTGAATTTATGACCCCAGTGCTGGGACGCAGAAGTGGTAACCACTGAGCCACCGTGTTGCCCCACCTTCTGTACTGATTACTATAGAAGGTTGTTGTGGCTCACCTGCCTCCCTCCAAATAAATCTATTTATTTATAATATAACCTCCATCAGGATAATGCATCTTCCACTGGCTGTGTGCTGAGCATACAGGGCCCAGGCTGCTGGCACATATATAGTGGACACACCCTGGTTTGTTGGCGTTGGCAGACAGAAAGGAAGTTAGGTGATGTTCACACATTGGACATAAGGGAAACAAACGGCAGCAAGGAAGGGGTCAGGACTCCAAAATATTCCATCAGTCTCGAGCATGAATCATGCCTCACACAAGCACCTGGCCCTGTTTACAAGACCCCTGAGGGCCACTCCATAGGACAGCTAATTCTTAGTGGTGTAGGAGGGAGATCTTCCCATCACTCAGTCATCCACTCACCTTATCTGCTGACTATGTAACGTGTGCTGCCCCTGTACGCTCATGTGACCCTCTGTGTGCCGTCAGTATAAATCTGAGCTTTGGCCACACGTGACATCTGTGTTCTGACCGCTACACATTTTCCTATAGAAGTTACACGTGGCAGCTTACCTAGATACATAGAACTGGAGGTATAAAGACAGCAGATAGCTAGAATTGCTGAACCACCAATCACAGCACAGACAGCTACAGGGCGCCCCTCACTCATAGAGCCGACGCTGACATTATAATATGTGAAGAGATGCTAGAGGCCGGTCAGTCTCACCCACTCTCCCGCCACACTGTGATGTAGCAGCAGGAGTGGGAGTGACAGGGTATTCCTGGAACCTCAGTGCACACCGGGCACTAGATGGAATCCTAGGTTGTTTAGTGGGTGATCCAGCTATGGTCTATGGAAAGGCCCCCATCTCAGAGACAACAGCCCGGTGTGAAAAGCATATAAATAAGTAAATAAAACATACTTTATAGTAAAGTACAAAATAAAGTTTAGTTGGATAAAACCCTCATTCATCATTTTATTATAAAAAATCCAAACATATCTTTGTTGGTGAGTAAACAGCGAAAAGAGAAGGTTTTATATTGAATTGGTGAACAAGGCGCTCCCAGTGAATCCGGTGATAATTGGGAAATGTCCTGTTTGCTTCGTCTCCACTGAATACCGTCTGTTTCATCCATCATCTGTACAAACTGTTATAGAAAAATTCTTATTAAAGTGATCATTTTGGAAAAAGTTTCCTCACTGAATGGACAGTTCTGACCAGCTGGCACTGTCATAGAAAGGAGGGTGATGAAAGGGTACTGATACCAAACACTACAAGTGCTCACAGAATCATTGTCTGTCATATATAAAGGACATATCTGACAGACCTGTTCTTGCAGTTACATTGTCTATTTCTGTATCCCTGGTACTAGTCTGGCTACACAGAGAGCTTCCTCTTTATCAAGCAGTGCACCAGGAGATGAGGGTCAGGGGAGATCCTGCTCTCACACTATACAGCGCTTGGCACATGTCTGCAGAATGTAGAGTTGAGTCATGCCAGCTGTGGGAACTGGCCTCCATCCAGAGCGATCCTACAGAGTGTCGGCTTTGTTATTCTTTCCCTACTGCAATCAGTAACACTGAACACATGAAGGGTAACAAGTGGGGAAGCCAGACACATTTTTATTAGAGATGCGTGGACTCGGTTTTCTAAAAACCGTACCCACCCGAACTTAGGGGATCGGAGTAGGCTCACGAGCCGGCTCTGTACTTTTGTGCGTCCTCAGGTCTGAATCGAGGCAAAACGTAATTGTTGCGTTGTTGGATCTCGCGGGTTTTGAATTCCATTAGTACCTCCCCAGCTGATCCAGCGCCATTGCTCACACATAAACAGGAGTAGCAGTGTTCTTGTCACTCTCCAGTCTCCAGTGTCATTGCTCACACAGAAACAGGAGGGGTAGCAGTGTTCTTGTCACTCTCCAGTCTCCAGTGTCATTGCTCACACAGAAACAGGAGGGGTAGCAGTGTTCTTGTCACTCTCCAGTCTCCATTATCATTGCTCACACATAAACAGGAGTAGCAGTGTTCTTGTCACTCTCCAGTCTCCAGTGTCATTGCTCACACAGAAACAGGAGGGGTAGCAGTGCTCTTGTCACTTGACAAAAATTGACTGGAAATTGATGTTATTGAGGTTAATAATAATGTAGGAACAAAAAAAGAGCCAAATTATGTGATTTTTTAGCAAAAAAAATAGGGATCCAAAACATGCAAGGATGGTTTTGTCAAAACCAAAACACAAAGTTAATCCAGATACAGATCCAAAGCCAAAACCCAAATACTAGGATCAGTGAACGTCTCTAATTTTTGAATCCATTGCATTTATCTCTGTCCTTATTCCAGTCACTGCATGGCTGGGTAAAGTCAGATACTCCAATGAATGCTGTTGGTGGAAACTGCACATTCAGTTCTAGACCTGGACATATTACTCATTGCTGCAATATATATTCTACATCCTGTCTGCAACGCAGAGTTGTAAGAGATCTCATCCATCCTCTGCCGTAAAACCCCTAGAACTGCCGTAGAGGGGAGTATGGTTTAATCTCCTGATATCAAACTCGGCTGTAGATTGAATCTCACAACCTGCTGAAACCAAGAACCAATGAATATATTTACACTAAATAAACTGCTGGTTACTTCTGAGACAAAACTAGCTGCTGTCAGCTGTACCCAACATCCTGGACTCACTAAGTCGTCTTTAATATAAAATCTGGCCCCCCCCCCCCCCAATGTTTATGTTCCTGTGTTTTCAAAACTCAGGTCCACTTTGCTTATTAAAAGGGTCACAGCAATCTCTGTCAGTCATTTAGTTTTCATTAACATCAGAACTGTAAAGTAGAACAAGCTCTAATGAGGGTGAATTTGTGAAGACGGAGGGCGCTGTCACATCTGCTCCTGTCGCCATCTCCCCTCCTCGCTTGTCATCAAGGGTGACTGATTGTCTTCAGCCTTTACCACGGGGATACGTCACAATTAACACCTCACTCATTTTTGCTCCTGTTTTCTTCTTACTTTGTTGAACAACTATTTTCTTAATTTTTTTTATGTGATTTCAGTTCTTTTCACTCTCACAATTTTGCACCCAAAAAATATTGCGTCCCCCCAAAAGCCTTGTGTCCTTGGCTGCAGCCTAGTCAGCCTGTTGGATAATCAGGGCCTGGATGTAAGATGCCCAGGTAATAGGACACATTAACATACTGTGTAGCTCTCTGTAGTCTAATAGATTTACCTAGAATTGTATCTCAGCTTTAACCTCCTATCATTTGTCTAGTGAGAGGAGAGCCGCAGTTTTGCTCTTGTTTTCACCGCAAATTAGACTTTGTTTCATTGTTCCCTATCTATAATGGGGTTACAGCTGCCCCAGCAATGTAGCTGATTAGGAGGCAGCAGAGAATCGTGCAGCTGCCTTGCAGAGTTTTTATTGATAAATCAAAGTGACATGTGGTTATCTATCGCAGGATAAGCTGCAATCGATAACCAGCCCTAATGCCATGACTTAATAGTTACACTCCTTAGACACTCTAAATTCCACTGTGAAGTGGCCATAGCTCTCTATCATCGCATATCACAGCAATAGAAAACCTCCTATTGCCACAATTTAGTAAGAATATATCGCTGGTGCGGCTGGGAGACGCTCACGGACTGACAGCGTTAAGATTACTCTTACTGTATAACCAGCCCCTTATGGATGCCTCCGCACCTGTGTAACCTCACACATTCCCTGGCTTGGCCTTCGACTTTCACTTACGTAAAAATAATATTCCCTGCTTAGATGGCGATAGCGACAAGAGAGCTGCAGCGGTACCATTGTCCTCGGACATATATAGGCTTCCCCATGCTTTAGCCCCTGCTAGGTTGGGAGAAGCCTTGTCTGACAGAAACACTTGTTTTTGCTGGAGAATTGGGCCTTCGCCCATTTGTAAGTAAGTCTCTATAACATCATCACAGTCTGTTATGTACAAAGCAGACATACAGTATGTCATACTTGGGTTTCTGAATGTGAAAATATAGGTTAGGTGGATGCAATAGCAATATATTTATATATCTAAGTATTAGTACTTCAACATATATACATGACACAAAATCAATGTGCTAATAGATTACAATAACATGACTATTAATAAATACGAACCTGTCTTAAATTTATAGACAATTAATAGCCTGAACTGTTGACCCTGTTTTTGTATCTTTTGGGTTTTTTTTTAACAAAAAAGAATGGGGGAAGCTCTGATTTGGGGAATTATGGGGCAGCAAAGGGAGGGTGACAGAGGGATTACAGGGAGCAGTCTGTTTAGTACAGAGCTCAGCAGAGGGTAATGGGACAAGGATAGCGAAAAGTGATTTGCCCCCAGTTCCCATGTTTTGCAAAATAGTTGAATGGTGTTATGGATAATACTGTTCATGAACTACATTCGGGACATATACCAGATCCTGCTGAGGATCACTGCTCTAGTCAGGGCCGATGGAGATTCCCAGTCCGTAGTGGGATACACTCCGTACAATTTGTTATGTGGCCAGAGCAGGTCCTGCTCTATAACTACATCTATAACTACAGGAGCTGCGATGTTAGTTACTGTGTAGCAGCACATACAGCATTTAATCTTCAAATGAAGTTGAATATTTTCATTGCTTCAACAGGTAAATCTACTACGTGATCATGTCTGTTGTGTTCTCTGTTTTTTCTTGATTAGCATTTGGTATTCTGCACATCAGTCTCTGGAGCTTACAGTCAAAGTTTCCTTATACCAGGGGCACACCAGGGCCTGTCATTCTAGCTGTATGTTGGAGGAATCCGGGCACATGTTAGAAACACAACCAACTTCAAGGCACCATAAACTTGTCCTGCGTGTGAGGATTTTCTTTCTCCACGTCATCCATTCCCTGCAGTACTAGGCACAGTTCGCCCAGTCATACTGCGTTATATATGTAACTGTAGTGTCCTTATTATCTCCAGATTTCTATTCTGGTTGCACAATGTTGTTTTTTTGTATCAGACTGATCATTATTTTTGGACTGGGGTCATCACTTTGCTAAATGTTCTTTGCACCTGAATTAGTAACTAACCCTTTAACTAGATTCTTGGATAATCCCAGAGACTCTGGGTATTTAAAGATACTGAGCTGAGATGAGAGAAATAAGAGGTGAAATGGGGACAAACGGAGGATCTTTCAGCCCAGTGAGTTTAGTATAGTTGTTGCCAAAAATATTGTCCCCGGCACTTTTTCAAATAACTTACAATTTTCTCTAAACATAAGGTGAAATTAACAACATTTGGTCTCTACAAATCTTTCACTGTTAATATTACAGAACCTTTGTTTTTTTTAATATGAAATTAATACTGAATATTCTTGTAAAGTGGAAAATGAAAAGAAATGGAATTGACAAAATTATTGACACCCTAAACTTAATATTTGGTAGCACAGCCTTTGGTCAAAATATCTGCAGTCACTGATAGCTATGGGTGAGCTTCTCACCTCTCTGCTAGCAGTTTGGTTGCACTCTTCTCGAGCAGACTGCTCCAGTTCCCCCAGATATGAAGGTGTCTTCTCCCAACTGCTGGGAGGAAACCAGAGCACTTGAAGGAAACCCACGCAAACACAGGGAGAACATAAAAACTCCACACAGATAAGGCCATGGTCGGGAATTGAACTCATGACCCCAGTGTTGTGAAGCAGAAGTGCTAACCACTGAGCCAACTGTGCTGCCCACATGGATGATGTGCTTTACCAAAAACCTCTAATCTCATCTGTCGACAGAACAATCTTCCAAAAGGAATATGGCTGCAGATGTATTTAGTCAAAGATCAGTCTGACTTTCTTTTGTCTCCCTCTCAGTGGGGCCCTCCTGGGCCTCCTACCACATTTCACTGAGATGACGATGGATGATGCGAGTTGAGACTGCCGTACCTTGTGTCTGAAGTCGGCTAGTTTGGCAGTTGATTGAGTCTTTCTCCACCATTTGAACAATCCGGTTGCGCAATCTTTACTTTTCCTCTTTCCAGGGAAGTGTTACGGATTACTGGATATACTACTAATCTTGATTAGCGCTGGCTTACCTGAGGTGCGGAGTCTAACGATCTCCCCGGTATTCACCAAGAACCGCCGCAAGGCGGGGTGGGCTTTGCTGCCAGGAGTCGCAGGTCGCGGTCCTCAGGTTTGCCCCAAGATGTATTACAGCGGAATAGGAGCAGGATGAGAATAGTCGGACAGGCCGGGTAGGTACACAGGTAGGCAATGCAGACAGAATCAGAAGGCAATCTCGGAGTCAAACAAGCCGGTTCGGTACACGGGTCAGAAGAACAAATGCGTGGTCAGCTAGCCGGGTCGGTACACAGGAATGGCAGATAAACGTATGGAGGTAGAGGCGTGAGACAATCCGGGTCAGGGGCACAGGCAATCTGGAAGGTCAGCAAGCTGGGTCGGTACACAGGACATCAATCACACAGGAAGCAGGAACAAGGAGGACACAGGAATCAGGAGCCAGGAACTGGTAAGTTGCTCTGACACTCACTAAGTGTCAGAGCTATGTTTTTATAGTGTGTCCAATTTGAATTCCCCGCCCTAGGTAGCGATCACGTGACCGCCGAACCCGGAAGTGCGGCTTCCGGGTCCGACGGAGCGGCGGGGGAACGAGGAGAGATAAGTATTCGTAACAGGAAGTTGGCTACATTGGCCTTAAACTTCCTGATAACATTACATATGGTGGAAACAAGAAATCAAGGTCTCTGGAGTTTGATTTGCAGCCTAGTGACGTAATGCCTGTTTTGGGTCTTTTTACTCTGGTAAAAAGACCCAAAGTAGGCATTACGTGACTGGGGGCATGGCCAAAATGCAGCGATTCGCGAAGCCCCATCCCCTCTGCCCATACACACCTCCATGCCGACTCTGATGCGGGAGAAATGCCAGCTCTCCCCGGAATTCGGGAGTCCGGGAGAATTTGCAAAAGGTTATAGATGGCGCTGCTTTAAAAATAAGGTCTACAATGCTGCACAGAATAATAGTGGATGTCCCACCCCTACATACAACAATATACACAAATAATACTGGCGCGGAGTATGACCTGATAATGGAATAGAAATGTAGTGGATGAGGAAATGACATGAGAGGTAATGGATACCAATTAAATGAAAATCGTAATTTATACGGCAGTATTAAAAAACACAATAGCCAGGGCACTGGTACATTGACAAATAGTATAACAAATATGACCAAAAATAGAAAGTGACATAATCATATAGTTGACTGGCTGAAGAGCTGCACCCGTACTGTAACATGCAGTCCTATAGACCAGAAGGCATGCAGATAGATGGTGTTAGGTATCTATATGAGATAGTCAGGAGAGTTTAAAAGCAATTGTTGTCAACATATAAAAATAAATCACTCCTAGGATTCATATAAAAAGTTCCAGAGGGATAATCTTGTGGACCAAGTTGAAATGAACACTCCTTTTACAAGAGTAGCGCATCTGCGCAGTTGTTTCTTAATTGGATATGTCGGGATGACATGTGGTAAGTTCTATCCAAAGAAGTGAAAATGTGAGGCAGATTTTCACTCACCCGCACACTTTGCCAATGGTATATTAAGAGAGGATCTTACCCGTGCTGTCACGGTGTCCGGTGACGGTTTTCGCCGCACTAGTGGTTGTCCGGTGTAAAACAACCTCTCAGTAGGCTCTCCAGCGAGCGAGTGCACGTAGCGTTTATCTGTGTAGTCGCGCATGCGTGGATGAGTCTAGAACGTCTGGATGTGTAAAAACGAGCTCGTAGTTACAATGTATGGTTCAAGATAAAAATAGAAAAATAAGGGCTTATACCAACGCGTTTCACCCGTCATGCGGGCTTCCTCAGGGCAGTGTAATATAGGTCACTGATAAAGATCCATTATAAATCCTCTTAAATTTAGAGGCGTGGTTTAAAATCATGTGAGTTTAACAGCTGGTTCAAATCACAGCTGATTTATGTTCAATGAGAGAACTGCAGTTGATTTTTGAGTGTAATCATGATTAGTCATATACAGAATTAAGTTACAATACATATAAAACAAAAAGAGAGAAAACAAGAGAGTGTGTAATTCCGGGAGAATTGGCATGTATGGGTGTAGATAGAGAATAGCAGAGGAACTAGAACTGAGCCTTGTGGTACTTCAACTAACACGGGAAGCAGAGCATTTCATGTTTTATTCCATTGCAAACTAAAGCGTTACATATGTGGATATCAACATATTTTAATTTTTTTAAATAATTTTCTGGAAGAAATGGTGCAAAACTGCAAGTCACTATGCATGGTCTGGACTGTACAAGCCAATAAGTAACGAGCTCCAGCTACCAATAAGTGGCCAATGCCTCCACCCCCAAGTGTCCCACCTCCCCTCTGCACTTTGGTAATGGTTCATTCTCTGGCTGCAGACATTGAATTATCTGCCTTGAGTCATACTCTGAAGTTCTGGGAGAATGAACCATCTGTGAGATGTGGGGGGAGCTTACAGAGTATCGGTGTCCCAGCCACTAACTCCCCGTTGTTCTGCTAGTTGTCATTTGCTTCCACAACCAACAACATACAGCATAAAAAGAAGGAAGAGAAGGTTCACAGCAGGCGCACCAGATATACTAGTCAAGTCTGAATTATTATTTATTATACTTTATTTATAAAGTGCAAACATATTTTGTAACATTGTATAGTGAGGGCACCATGATACAAATTAATAATATACTTTGACATGGAACAGAAGGTAATGATGGTCATTCCCCCATGAGCATATATGAGCTATATTACATAGCCAAAAAGCAACAGCCAGTTTACACTTACATGGACATATAGATGAATCAGTGTATCAATAATCAATCGTTTCCTCAGCTCCCTTTTGTTCTTAGAAGCACGTAACGCTCTCCAATAACATGCAAAGAAAGGTAGAATAAAAGATCCTCTCATGTAGTATGTTTAAAATTAAAAACATTTAATATCTCATATAAAAAAAAATTCAAAAAGTTAGGATCAGCAGATTCCTTCACTAAAGTGTGTTTAGACTCCTACAGATAGACGATTGGAATCAGCATGTAAATCTCATTTCCTACGGATGTGTAGTTAGACAGTCGGGTTAAGACACATTTGAATGTTCCAACTAGAGAAGAGAAACTCAGCTGGAGGAGTCTGCAATCACCAACGCGTTTCAGTCCTGAAGTATCTTCCTCAAAGGGCAGTTGGACTCACTAGGTCCAGCAGCTGACCCAGAACTTGGAGGGACGACTCCTCAGACCACCAGGTAATTTCCCACCGCCTACACAAATGTCTGTCCTTTATATATGATATTTGTGGGAGGTCGGCAATGAGCTGATCTAAAGTGCAGCCCTGTCTAAATGTCCTTAAAAATACCAGGGAAGCAGAATGCCAGAACTTCAGAGGCACATGTTGGGCCTTATTTAGAGTTATGAGCAAAGCCAGTAGAAGGGTTCATATTTGGGCAAACCATGTTGTGATGCAATATGTCTGCTTTAGTATGTAGCTTACAGATAGCGAGCGGCTTTTACACTACAATTTAGATCTGAGCTAGGATACGTGTGTATATAATGTGGCATAATTAGCAGGGTGTGCCAATTTAAATCAACTTGATTTTAATCATGATTTAAATCGTGGTTTAAATTACATGATTTTTTTTTTTAATAAAAAAAATTGTTGATTTAAATCACCATTAAAAAAAATCCAGGGTTTTAACAAGCTTTTAAAGGTAATTGGCATACTGTGCAGTATGGACCATAGTCCTTTGACCTTTCATTAGCTGCTATAATAATAAAAGGTCTGTATATATGGATATCGCTGACCTAATTTAATTATGACTCATGTTATACAAAGAGGCAAAGGCAGCAGAAAAGTCCAGAAAAGAAACAAATAATTGCAGAATCCAGAGAGAATGACCAACACCAGTGTCTCAAGTTCAGAGAGAAAGGACAGTTGAAAGTAGTAACTTATCACTGTAAAGGCAGCCCCGTTTAATGACCTCTTGTTTGACCACAATGTTGGGTCGACAGTGGCACCAATAGACTGGTGGACAATGCACATTGGTTCAGAAACTGTAGCTGGTAATGAAAACATCATGGTAGCAGTAGAGCAATGTCTAGCAGCAGCAGCATCGTCAGCTTCGGTACAAAGAATATTTTCCACACTTGGTTTGGCGCCCTCAAAACTGAGAAACCGCTCGGTACGGACAAAGCTGCAAAACTTGTGTTTCTTTTTAAGGTGTTCAGTAAACCTAATGTGTAGGCTCATTCAGATTTATAAATCAGGCAATTGCCAACTATTGTAACTTTTAATATCATTGCTGTTTCTTTCCTTTTGCAGTTCGTGTTGTGATTTGTGTGTAGTTTGCGGTACCATGATTGGCGACCATGTCAAGTCATTTAAATTTAATATATTAAAGATACAGTATTTTAAAATAACTTTGTGTTATTGTTTTTTACTTGGTTTATTTGTTTACTTTATAATTAAAAAAAAATAAAAAAATTATTTAAATCAAAATAATCTGATTTTTATTTTTTTTTAAATTTGATTTTTTTCATACTCTGATTATTAGGAGTTAATAATGTTAACTTATTAATGTTTACTTTCACTGATGGAAACCTGTGAAAGTCCCTGTGTGTAAAGAAGGGGTTAATCTACCTATTTTTAAATCTATATTAGGACCCTGTGTTGTATCAGACACCCAGAATGTGTACTCAGAGAATCCTGTGTGTCCCAGCTGCAGATAAGGCTCATGTCAGATAAGGTCTATAACATATAGGGACCCTAATACATCAAGGTCATGTATCATCCATAACTACTGTCTGTATAAGAAAGAGGGAAAGATCAAGGGCTAGATTTACTAAGCTGCGGGTTTGAAAAAGTGGGGATGTTGCCTATAGCAACCAATCAGATTCTATCTTTCATTTATTTAGTACTTTCTACAAAATGACAGCTAGAATCTGATTGGTTGCTATAGGCAACATCCCCACTTTTTCAAACCCACAGCTTAGTAAATCTAGCCCCAAGTGTCTTCCCAAATAATTATACACATGTGTGTTAATTCATATTCAGCTTAATGGGGTTATTATTACAACTCTGCTATTTTGGGGAGAGATATATTGTAGTTATAGTACTACTAAAAGTGTGTGTGACACAGAGCCATACACCTGTTTGTCTGACTGTAGTACTGTGTGTCTGACTGTAGTACTGTGTGTCTGGCTGTAGTACTGTGTGTCTGGCTGTAGGATTATGTGTCTAGCAGTAGGACTGTGTGTCTGGCTGTAGCACTGTGTCTGACTGTAGTACTGTGTGTCTGGCTGTATAACTGTGTGTGACTGTAGGATTATGTGTCTAGCAGTAGGACTGTGTGTCTGGCTGTAGCACTGTGTCTGACTAGTACTATGTGTCTGGCTGTAGTACTGTGTGTGACTGTAGGATTATGTGTCTAGCAGTAGGACTGTGTGTCTGGCTGTAGCACTGTGTCTGACTGTAGTACTGTGTGTTTGGCTGTAGTACTGTGTGTGACTGTAGGATTATGTGTATAGCAGTAGGACTGTGTGTCTGGCTGTAGCACTGTGTCTGACTGTAGTACTGTTTGTCTGATTGTAGGATTATGTGTCTGGCTGTATAACTATGTGTCTGGCTGTATAACTATGTGCCTGGCTGTTGTACGATGTGCCTGGCTGTAGTACTGTGTATCTGATTGTAGGATTATGTGCCTGGCTGTAGTACGATGGTGTCTGGCTATAGTACTGTGTGTGTGAGGGAGTGTCTACATTCTGCACTGCTCTAATATAAAAGATAATATTTCAGGCACAGACTCTGTAACTTTCCCAGATCCCAGGTTTCCCTAGTTCCTGGGTTAGTCACTTCCTCCTCACCTGGCTCTGTGTGTCTAGTGTTAGCCCCATGGTGAGCTCAGCGAGGCACTAAACCAAACCGCTTCCACTCCTCTAACCACAAGCAGAAGCCCCGTTCACCCATTCAGGGGCCTAATTTTAGAATGTGGGACTTGGAGGTTTCATGGTCTTTCCAAGTCTGCTAATTCTGCAGTGATGTTATTTATAGACACCGCTTTGAACTTCTTTGTGTACTTTCCAGGAGGATAATTAAAACTTACTATAAATAGTGTTGACCTGTTCCATTATACGGAATATTACCCCTTCTAGACATAGGAGGTGTTAGTGCTGCATAGCAGAAATATCTATTCGGAGGGATTAAACCAATAATGAATCCACTGGCAGTATGATATTTAATTTTGATGATTGCGTGGGCCATACAAACCAGCCCACGTTTCCATAGGTGTTGTAAATTTAGATTGTTAGCTCCAATGGGGCAGGGACTGATCTGAATCATTACATATCCTCTGTAAAGCGCTGTATAATATGTTTGTCGCTATAGAAATAAACATTAATAATATTTAAGTGAGAGAAGCCATGATGTCTTCATTCAGGGGAGTTATGGCAACAAAGAAGCTTTATTCAGATTGGCTAATTACAGTACTTGTCACAACTGTCAGCGAAACGCCAAATGTATAAATATCTGAAATCTGAGAGCTTAGGGAAAATCGTTCTCAGTCGTGGACAGAGAGGGAAAATTGTGAGTAAAGCAAGTTTTTCTGTCAAGCCTGGAAAATGGAAGCAATTCATTTAATATTAGGATGTAATTGTTTTTTCTTTTTTGAATAATTATATTTTGAACATAAGAAATTATAATTTTTCTTCATTAAAATTTGTTAATCGCACAGTTACCATAAGTACATTAGTGCTGCTCCAACCTCAGCCCCCAGTCTCTCATCCTGATATTTATTGCCAATAAAACTGTATTTTGTAAGAACTACTTTCTTGCTTGTAACCTCACCAAGTTAAAGGACAATATAAGAAGCAATTTGTAATGTCAGTACAGTAAACTGTCCTATATCACATGTTACAAAGAAGAAACATACAGATGGGCTTAGTGTTAGCAAGTTATGTTTATGTTTTATTCACATTATGCACAGTACTGTTTCACAGGCCAATCCTTCAACTGCTTATGTTGCCTTTTTCTAGTTCTCTTAGATTGTAAGCTCATGTGACCAGTGTCTGCACATACATGTATTTCTGATGTCATTCTGTTTGCATGTAATCTGCCCCGTACCACTCCTGCTGGGAGACTGTCACCCTTCTTTCATTATGATGGGCTCTTCTTCTAGTGATCTTTTTGTGTTGAAATCATATCTGCCTACTCTCCTGGAACGTCCGGAATACTCCTGAATTTCGGGAGAAGGCTAACCTCCCGCATCATTATCAACATTTATTTATATAGCGCCAGCAAATTCCGTAGCGCGTTACAAATGGGAACAAACATTAATAAGACAATACTGGGTAATACATACATACAGAGAGGTAAGAGAACCCTGCTCACAAGCTTACAATCATCCCACACACTTCACTCCTGGGATCTCCCAGAAGTGTTGTCAAAAAAGTTGTCAAGTATGGTTTAAATACACTTCTTACAATCAAAACTCTCACTCCTCTGTTCTGATCGATACATGTTAAGATTTGTTTAGCAGCCCATAAACCAATTTGGTAGCCGTACTATTGATGAAAGAAATAGGTTTATATTACCATATTTTTCCTTACTCATAGTTACCTACTTCTAAATTAGGGTGAGACATCCTGTACTCCAGAGAAAGCGGACGATTCTCCCGCAGGGAGTGTACCCGCAAGAGCGTGTCATCAAGCACCGCATACCTCAATTAGTGTCATATAAGATCTGGTCCGCCCCTTAGTGACACAGGTATCTTCATCGTGTTACAACCTCCTCTGTTCATACCTCGTCTTCGCCTTTTTTTTTATTTGACATTCCAGAATATTTTATGTTGATCAGTGGTAACAATTCATGAATGAATCCATTTTAATTCCACGATGATGAAAATTAAAATGTGAAATATTCTGAAGGGGGTGAATACATGTGTGAATGTGTTACTTATTGTACACTAACTGTACACATCTGTGCAACATGGAGGCACTGATGGGTTTCACTAGGGATATACTGAGTTCATATTTTAGGATTCTGACAAACATTGTGCTGAATCTTGCCTGTAATTTGCATTTATAGCAATGCATGAAGCATTTTGCTTTGTGGAGTATAGGCTACATTTATCCTGAGAACGTCACGCAGAGTTTTGATCTGTTCAATTAATAATGAAAGATTGAAGTTGCAGGCGAGGCGTGTAAGTCGCAGCGCATGGCGTGTGGCGGACCTCGGCTGGGGAGATACACCCCAGTAACGCATGATTAGTATAATGAGGAAAGGGCATCTTAACATCTGAGCTGGTCTGGAGACATGAGGAATGACAGCTGTGAGCCGGCCCATTAAACCAGGGAAAGATTAAAAAGACACACGATTAATAATCCAATCACCGGGGCCGTCCGGCACTGGAGGTAACAGGGGCGCCGGGCCCAATGATATCATCGTGATGCACTTTCAGGGGCATTAATCCTCCTGCTCATTGGCTGCTCACAGATTTTTCTCCTTCCTTCTGCTCCATTACACCTGTGGATTCCTTGTGCCAGACAGGATTTCTGTGTCGGTGTCACTGGAGCGGAATAAAGAGGGGGATGTCAGACAGGATTTCATCAACTTAGGGGGAGATTTTCTATCTTCTGTTCCTCTGGTCTGAGTATAAAGTGTTTGCATGTAATTCATATAAGCTATGTGCATATGCTATTTATACTTACCAATATTGCAGTGAAATATAAGGACTTGGCCTTGTAGCTTACAATCTACCAGGAGATGTTCCATGGGTGGTGTACTGATACCCACAATGTGCACATAGATTATGAATAATTATATGTACACCACAGGTTACAGCAAAGATAACATTATTAAATATATAAATCAGACTGCACATTACTTATGGAGACTGCATATTAATATTTATTAATACATATTAATACTTTGTTACCTGCAGCACTGGGCTTGTAATGCGGCAGATGGATCAGGGGGAAATGTAATTTATGTCTATATGAGTGTGTTTCTGCCTTGTTGTCTGACCTAACAATGGTCAGACGGTCAGTATTAGCTTTTTATGTCGGTTCCTACAGTAAATACATCCTCTGTACACATGGGAAAGTGTACTTATTGTCTCTCCTCCATTTGTGGCACTATGGCGTGCCCAGAACTGGAAAATACGTGAACACAGCCCTCTGCTCTGCGTCCGCGGACACAAAGGACACAGCCCTCTGCTCTGCGTCCGCGGACACAAAGGAAACAGCCCTCTGCTCTGCGTCCGCGGACACAAAGGACACAGCCCTCTGCTCTGCGTCCGCGGACACAAAGGACACTTACTACAGCCTACGAATTCGGGGAGTTAACGGGGCAGGGAAGGGGTGTTCTACTGTAGTCAATGTACAATAGGGATGTGCCAAACTCAAGTGCATGCAGCCATGTCCGAATACAGCTCTGAGCGTCTCAAAGTTACTTGTTTTTCTTGCTCCAGTTAATGGGCTTGTAAGCATGCTAGAACATGTGTTTGCAATTACGTGCAACTGTAAAAGTTTATTTTTTTTGTTCAGTAGACATCAACAACATCTAAATAAATGTATTTCATTGAAAAAAGAATTTTTTTTAAAAAAAAAAACTTTATTTTTTATTTTAAACTTTTTTTCCCCCTGTGCGTTCTTTTGCGAGTTTATGATTCACATAAGTACTGGACGTATCCTGTGTGCAGACCTGAGATCCCCACCTTGATGAATCAGGCCCTATATGTTAGGGATATATTTAGGGATCGGTGTGCCTTATAATTGCAGATATTCAAGTTGTACTCACAACAACCATTATACCAAAACTGGGGTGGATGATGGGACATTTTTGTATTATCTTTGACCTTTTGACCTTATGCGGGGCAAGTTCTGAATACAGATAATCAATTTCTTCTTGTTTGTCATATGTGGCCACACCCTTATCGTACCCCTGTTTTATTTTACTGCTATTAATGAGAGCAATAAATCAATAGATTTGCTAAATGTGAAGTCTGTGATCTGTAACTCCATCCAGCTTACATTAAACAATCCACATGGTGATCTGTTCCCTTTCTTGTCTGACCTTCCTATTTCTGTTACGTTTCTGCCCTATTAAAAACATCGGCTCAGAGCCCCAGTTTTACTGATTAGGTCAGAGATATACGTCATACCTCTGGGTCTAACCCTGTTGGGAGCTGGGTCCCTCTCACACAGTGGTACAGAGGGCATTGTGGGGGTGTTCTTACAGGAGGGGAGGATGACTGTGCGGCCAAACAATTCAGGGCGTTGGCGCAGCCCCAGGAGACGTAATTTGCCCCAACATGGCGAGACAGCACCGCGCCCCCTTTTCAGAGGTATGCCAGAGGAGAGCGCATACTGTTCCCATCAGACAGTTATATTATAGTGAGATATGCTACTGCTTGGTGAGTATTTGCTGTACACAGCTGCGTGCATGTAAGAACATATTTGCCTCCTTTTAAAGTCATGTGACAAGTGCAGGAGGAGGTGTCACCATTCTGCCCACCCCCTACCATGAAATGCCAAACTTCACAGCATTGCATAGTGGGGGGAACTTATCGTCGCCTCAAGCCTGGCCTCCACCAAGACCCGGAAGGAAGCCTACACTTCCAGGAGAACTCCCTGAAATTCGGGAACCTCACGGAAATTTCGGGAGAGTAGGCAAGTATGGGTAAGACATGACACATAAAAAGAACAGCCATAATTATGTTCAAATTCAGATTGACTTCTTGTTCAGCTGAGTTTAGGAACTGACCAGATTGGGAGGACTTTGGTGAGAGTTGTCCAGATTAACGTATATTGTAGTGTATGGACTAACATTTTTATACTAGTTATTTATCGTGAAAAATGTCCTAGTGTTCATTAATATATTGCCAATGGTGAATGCAGAGGAGCAATTTCTTCTTGTTTAAGTTGTCATAAGAGAGAAACCCTTTTGTTATGGACATGACTGGGCACCCCCTGCCTGACCTCATGGGGGGTTTACATGAATCCTTCTCTAGGCCAAACAGGAGAAGCTGCTTCTATATAATGTTTAGCACTTGTGCTGCCTACGTTATGGTTCTGTGATTTGTAGGCTTTATATAATGTATGTATTTTCCCTGTAAATTCCTGTACGTTCCATAACGTACAGGAACGTGGCCTAGTGGTTAGCACAGTGGCTCAGTGGTTAGCACTTCTGCCTCACAGCACTGGGGTCATGAGTTTGATTCCCGACCATGGCCTTATCTGTGTGGAGTTTGTATGTTCTCCCTGTGTTTGCGTGGGTTTCCTCCGGGTGCTCCGGTTTCCTCCCACACTCCAAAAACATACTGGTAGGTTAATTGGCTGCTAACAAAAAAATTGACCCTTATTTCTCTGTCTCTGTCTCCCTGTCTGTGTGTGTGTGTGTGTGTGTGTGTGTGTGTGTGTGTGTGTGTGTGTGTGTGTGTATGTTAGAGAATTTAGACTATAAGCTCCAATGGGGCAGGGACTGATGTGAATGAGTTCTCTGTACAGCGCTGCGGAATTAGTGGCGCTATATAAATAAATGATGATGATGATGATAACTCCAGTTTAGGGCTCTTGTTCCAGGCAACTATACTGGATCCATACGTACCCATAGGTGGCACGATGCTACTTTCATCTATCTGTACATTTCACCTTCCCATATTCTCACAGACGATATTTAGAACTTACCTCCCAACTTTTGTTGGTCCCTAATCAGAACACTATTTGTGCTCTGTCACTTTTCATGCACACGAGAGTCTGATGCAGTCTCACTACATCTACACCTTATACAGTGCTGGGCTGCCCCCAGCCCACCACCTCTCCTCTCCCTTCACCTGCTGCTGGTACCTGTCACCCAGTTGTGCTGGACACGATCCGTGGGATAGTCCCCTCACATCAGGACTGTCCCGTCTAGTTGGTGACAGCTGGCAGGTGTGGTATACAAGTCATTTACCAGACAAAAACAGCCTCTTTTTTTTATTACCACATTTTTGGGCATAAAATAGCTCTTTTTGAAGAGCTCTGAAATATTATAATTTCGCCACCATATTATTTATTTGACAATACTGGGTGTATTTACCCAAAGAAATCCTTTATTGACACAGATTATCAAAAAAATATTGCAAGGGCATATAAGACCGCCTCTAATACTGTATGTTCAAACCTGATCGCCTTGCTCGCATTTAGCTTATTTATCTTAAATTTTCAAACTTTAGAGCCAATCTGACAGATTGGGTCAAGAACCACTTTGAAACATAGCCAGCTATAAGGTTAACGGGTCAGAATTATTGTCTGTGACCATAACACTTAAGCAATCTCACATAGAGCCCAAACACTGGCTGCTCTATTGAAGACTAAATATATCACCAAGCTTCAAACTGGATCCATGCGGAGAGTCAGCAAATGGAATTATCAGGACCTGCTGGTAAATGACAGTTATCCAGGTATGAGAAGGTGACAACTCTGGAGGATACACTGGCTGCTATTCATTCTGCTGGGCGTTGTCCTTCCACTGCTGATGGTGATTAATGCTTCATTTGTCAGTAGAAGGATGGAGTGAACCTACTAAATGATTATGGTTCTAAAGAGTCAAATTTTTCTGTGTTTGCTCTCAATATTGTTTAAATGCAGGGAGTTAATGTGTTTCTGTATAATGTATATGCTGTATATATAGTGTATACTGTATATTGGCTGCACTTTCTCATTAGTAACTCCTGAAACATGTGTTATGTAACATGACCGGAGCACAGCAAGAAACACTATACTTTTTATATAAATAAACACAGCTGTTTTCGGGATGTCCTTAACGGAAAAGGTGCCCCTCCCATGCCCTCATTTCAGTGATTCATATTGCTATAAAATGCCTATATTTATCATTAGCAACGTAACCCATCACTAACTGGGCAGAGAGGATAAGTAGGTGACAACCAATAGCCAGGCAAGAGGCAGCTCAGTCTGCAAGGTCTGGGGCAAACGAGGAGGGGCTCAGGTATTGCTTTGTCTGATGGCCAGGTTCTTATTATACTGTACTCTCCTTATCTGGACTACAAGCTGGTGGCTAACATAAGGTGGTGTGAAGGCTGGAGAATAACATGGTCGATGGCCAGGTCCGTGGCTGATATAACAAGGTCAGGTTGAAGACAGACATAATAAGGATTGAGACTGACATATTGTGGTCTCCAGATCGGTGCGTTCATAGTGCCGTCTGCAGGTCGGTGCGTAGATAGTGCCGTCTGCAGGTCGCTGCGTAGATAGTGCGGTCTGCAGGTCGGGGCGTAGATAGTGCCGTCTGCAGGTCGGTGCGTAGATAGTGCCGTCTGCAGGTCGGTGTGTAGATAGTGCCGTCTGCAGGTCGGTGCGAAGATAGTGCCGTCTGCAGGTCGGTGCGTAGATAGTGCCGTCTGCAGGTCGCTGCGTAGATAGTGCGGTCTGCAGGTCGGGGCGTAGATAGTGCCGTCTGCAGGTCGGTGCGTAGATAGTGCGGTCTGCAGGTCGGGGCGTAGATAGTGCCGTCTGCAGGTCGGTGCGTAGATAGTGCCGTCTGCAGGTCGGTGTGTAGATAGTGCCGTCTGCAGGTCGGTGCGAAGATAGTGCCGTCTGCAGGTCGGTGCGTAGATAGTGCCGTCTGCAGGTCGCTGCGCAGATAGTGCGGTCTGCAGGTCGGGGCGTAGATAGTGCCGTCTGCAGGTCGGTGCGTAGATAGTGCCGTCTGCAGGTCGGTGCGTAGATAGTGCGGTCTGCAGGTCTGTGCGTAGATAGTGCCGTCTGCAGGTCGGTGCGTAGATAGTGCGGTCTGCAGGTCGGGGCGTAGATAGTGCGGTCTGCAGGTCTGTGCGTAGATAGTGCCGTCTGCAGGTCGGGGCGTAGATAGTGCGGTCTGCAGGTCGGGGCGTAGATAGTGCCGTCTGCAGGTCGGGGCGTAGATAGTGCCGTCTGCAGGTCGGTGCGTAGATAGTGCGGTCTGCAGGTCGGGGCGTAGATAGTGCCGCCTGCAGGTCGGTGCGAAGATAGTGCGGTCTGCAGGTCGGGGCGTAGATAGTGCCGTCTGCAGGTCGGTGCGTAGATAGTGCCGTCTGCAGGTCGGGGCGTAGATAGTGCCGTCTGCAGGTCGGGGCGTAGATAGTGCCGTCTGCAGGTCGCTGCGTAGATAGTGCGGTCTGCAGGTCGGGGCGTAGATAGTGCCGTCTGCAGGTCGCTGCGTAGATAGTGCCGTCTGCAGGTCGGTGTGTAGATAGTGCCGTCTGCAGGTCGGTGCGAAGATAGTGCCGTCTGCAGGTCGGTGTGTAGATAGTGCCGTCTGCAGGTCGGGGCGTAGATAGTGCGGTCTGCAGGTCGCTGCGTAGATAGTGCCGTCTGCAGGTCGGTGCGTAGATAGTGCCGTCTGCAGGTCGGGGCGTAGATAGTGCCGTCTGCAGGTCGGGGCGTAGATAGTGCCGTCTGCAGGTCGGGGCGTAGATAGTGCCGTCTGCAGGTCGGTGCGTAGATAGTGCCGTCTGCAGGTCGCTGCGTAGATAGTGCGGTCTGCAGGTCGGGGCGTAGATAGTGCCGTCTGCAGGTCGGTGCGTAGATAGTGCGGTCTGCAGGTCGGGGCGTAGATAGTGCCGTCTGCAGGTCGGTGCGTAGATAGTGCGGTCTGCAGGTCGGGGCGTAGATAGTGCGGTCTGCAGGTCTGTGCGTAGATAGTGCCGTCTGCAGGTCGGTGCGTAGATAGTGCGGTCTGCAGGTCGGGGCGTAGATAGGGCCGTCTGCAGGTCGGTGCGTAGATAGTGCCGTCTGCAGGTCGCTGCGTAGATAGTGCGGTCTGCAGGTCGGGGCGTAGATAGTGCGGTCTGCAGGTCGGGGCGTAGATAGTGCCGTCTGCAGGTCGGTGCGTAGATAGTGCCGTCTGCAGGTCGGTGTGTAGATAGTGCCGTCTGCAGGTCGGGGCGTAGATAGTGCCGTCTGCAGGTCGGTGCGTAGATAGTGCGGTCTGCAGGTCGGGGCGTAGATAGTGCCGTCTGCAGGTCGCTGCGTAGATAGTGCGGTCTGCAGGTCGGGGCGTAGATAGTGCCGTCTGCAGGTCGGTGCGTAGATAGTGCCGTCTGCAGGTCGGTGCGTAGATAGTGCGGTCTGCAGGTCTGTGCGTAGATAGTGCCGTCTGCAGGTCGGTGCGTAGATAGTGCGGTCTGCAGGTCGGGGCGTAGATAGTGCGGTCTGCAGGTCTGTGCGTAGATAGTGCCGTCTGCAGGTCGGTGCGTAGATAGTGCGGTCTGCAGGTCGGGGCGTAGATAGTGCCGTCTGCAGGTCGCTGCGTAGATAGTGCGGTCTGCAGGTCGGGGCGTAGATAGTGCCGTCTGCAGGTCGGTGCGTAGATAGTGCCGTCTGCAGGTCGGTGCGTAGATAGTGCGGTCTGCAGGTCTGTGCGTAGATAGTGCCGTCTGCAGGTCGGTGCGTAGATAGTGCGGTCTGCAGGTCGGGGCGTAGATAGTGCGGTCTGCAGGTCTGTGCGTAGATAGTGCCGTCTGCAGGTCGGGGCGTAGATAGTGCGGTCTGCAGGTCGGGGCGTAGATAGTGCCGTCTGCAGGTCGGGGCGTAGATAGTGCCGTCTGCAGGTCGGTGCGTAGATAGTGCCGTCTGCAGGTCGGGGCGTAGATAGTGCCGTCTGCAGGTCGGGGCGTAGATAGTGCCGTCTGCAGGTCGCTGCGTAGATAGTGCGGTCTGCAGGTCGGGGCGTAGATAGTGCCGTCTGCAGGTCGCTGCGTAGATAGTGCCGTCTGCAGGTCGGTGTGTAGATAGTGCCGTCTGCAGGTCGGTGCGAAGATAGTGCCGTCTGCAGGTCGGTGTGTAGATAGTGCCGTCTGCAGGTCGGGGCGTAGATAGTGCGGTCTGCAGGTCGCTGCGTAGATAGTGCCGTCTGCAGGTCGGTGCGTAGATAGTGCCGTCTGCAGGTCGGGGCGTAGATAGTGCCGTCTGCAGGTCGGGGCGTAGATAGTGCCGTCTGCAGGTCGGGGCGTAGATAGTGCCGTCTGCAGGTCGGTGCGTAGATAGTGCCGTCTGCAGGTCGCTGCGTAGATAGTGCGGTCTGCAGGTCGGGGCGTAGATAGTGCCGTCTGCAGGTCGGTGCGTAGATAGTGCGGTCTGCAGGTCGGGGCGTAGATAGTGCCGTCTGCAGGTCGGTGCGTAGATAGTGCGGTCTGCAGGTCGGGGCGTAGATAGTGCGGTCTGCAGGTCTGTGCGTAGATAGTGCCGTCTGCAGGTCGGTGCGTAGATAGTGCGGTCTGCAGGTCGGGGCGTAGATAGGGCCGTCTGCAGGTCGGTGCGTAGATAGTGCCGTCTGCAGGTCGCTGCGTAGATAGTGCGGTCTGCAGGTCGGGGCGTAGATAGTGCGGTCTGCAGGTCTGTGCGTAGATAGTGCGGTCTGCAGGTCGGGGCGTAGATAGTGCCGTCTGCAGGTCGGTGCGTAGATAGTGCCGTCTGCAGGTCGGTGTGTAGATAGTGCCGTCTGCAGGTCGGGGCGTAGATAGTGCCGTCTGCAGGTCGGTGCGTAGATAGTGCGGTCTGCAGGTCGGGGCGTAGATAGTGCCGTCTGCAGGTCGCTGCGTAGATAGTGCGGTCTGCAGGTCGGGGCGTAGATAGTGCCGTCTGCAGGTCGGTGCGTAGATAGTGCCGTCTGCAGGTCGGTGCGTAGATAGTGCGGTCTGCAGGTCTGTGCGTAGATAGTGCCGTCTGCAGGTCGGTGCGTAGATAGTGCGGTCTGCAGGTCGGGGCGTAGATAGTGCGGTCTGCAGGTCTGTGCGTAGATAGTGCCGTCTGCAGGTCGGTGCGTAGATAGTGCGGTCTGCAGGTCGGGGCGTAGATAGTGCGGTCTGCAGGTCGGGGCGTAGATAGTGCCGTCTGCAGGTCGGGGCGTAGATAGTGCCGTCTGCAGGTCGGTGCGTAGATAGTGCGGTCTGCAGGTCGGGGCGTAGATAGTGCCGTCTGCAGGTCGGGGCGTAGATAGTGCGGTCTGCAGGTCGGGGCGTAGATAGTGCCGTCTGCAGGTCGGTGCGTAGATAGTGCGATCTGCAGGTCGCTGCGTAGATAGTGCGGTCTGCAGGTCGGTGTGTAGATAGTGCCGTCTGCAGGTCGGTGCGTAGATAGTGCGGTCTGCAGGTCGGGGCGTAGATAGTGCCGTCTGCAGGTCGGGGCGTAGATAGTGCCGTCTGCAGGTCGGTGCGTAGATAGTGCGGTCTGCAGGTCGGGGCGTAGATAGTGCCGTCTGCAGGTCGGGGCGTAGATAGTGCCGTCTGCAGGTCGGTGCGTAGATAGTGCGGTCTGCAGGTCGGTGCGTAGATAGTGCCGTCTGCAGGTCGGTGCGTAGATAGTGCCGTCTGCAGGTCGGTGCGTAGATAGTGCCGTCTGCAGGTCGGTGCGTAGATAGTGCCGTCTGCAGGTCGGGGCGTAGATAGTGCCGTCTGCAGGTCGGTGCGTAGATAGTGCCGTCTGCAGGTCGGTGCGTAGATAGTGCCGTCTGCAGGTCGGTGCGTAGATAGTGCGGTCTGCAGGTCGGTGCGAAGATAGTGCCGTCTGCAGGTCGGGGCGTAGATAGTGCCGTCTGCAGGTCGGGGCGTAGATAGTGCCGTCTGCAGGTCGGTGCGTAGATAGTGCCGTCTGCAGGTCGGTGCGTAGATAGTGCCGTCTGCAGGTCGGTGCGTAGATAGTGCCGTCTGCAGGTCGGTGCGTAGATAGTGCCGTCTGCAGGTCGGTGCGTAGATAGTGCCGTCTGCAGGTCGGTGCGTAGATAGTGCCGTCTGCAGGTCGGTGCGTAGATAGTGCCGTCTGCAGGTCGGGGTGTAGATAGTGCCGTCTGCAGGTCGGTGCGTAGATAGTGCCGTCTGCAGGTCGGTGCGTAGATAGTGCGGTCTGCAGGTCGGTGCGAAGATAGTGCCGTCTGCAGGTCGGGGCGTAGATAGTGCCGTCTGCAGGTCGGGGCGTAGATAGTGCCGTCTGCAGGTCGGTGCGTAGATAGTGCCGTCTGCAGGTCGGTGCGTAGATAGTGCCGTCTGCAGGTCGGTGCGTAGATAGTGCCGTCTGCAGGTCGGTGCGTAGATAGTGCCGTCTGCAGGTCGGTGCGTAGATAGTGCCGTCTGCAGGTCGGTGCGTAGATAGTGCCGTCTGCAGGTCGGTGCGTAGATAGTGCCGTCTGCAGGTCGGTGTGTAGATAGTGCCGTCTGCAGGTCGCTGCGTAGATAGTGCCGTCTGCAGGTCGGTGTGTAGATAGTGCCGTCTGCAGGTCGGTGTGTAGATAGTGCCGTCTGCAGGTCGGTGCGTAGATAGTGCCGTCTGCAGGTCGGTGCGTAGATAGTGCCGTCTGCAGGTCGGTGCGTAGATAGTGCCGTCTGCAGGTCGGTGCGTAGATAGTGCCGTCTGCAGGTCGGTGTGTAGATAGTGCCGTCTGCAGGTCGGTGCGTAGATAGTGCCGTCTGCAGGTCGGTGTGTAGATAGTGCCGTCTGCAGGTCGGGGCGTAGATAGTGCCGTCTGCAGGTCGGTGTGTAGATAGTGCGGTCTGCAGGTCGGGGCGTAGATAGTGCCGTCTGCAGGTCGGTGCGTAGATAGTGCGGTCTGCAGGTCGGGGCGTAGATAGTGCCGTCTGCAGGTCGGGGCGTAGATAGTGCCGTCTGCAGGTCGGGGCGTAGATAGTGCCGTCTGCAGGTCGGTGTGTAGATAGTGCCGTCTGCAGGTCGGTGTGTAGATAGTGCCGTCTGCAGGTCGGGGCGTAGATAGTGCCGTCTGCAGGTCGGTGTGTAGATAGTGCGGTCTGCAGGTCGGGGCGTAGATAGTGCCGTCTGCAGGTCGGTGTGTAGATAGTGCGATCTGCAGGTTGGGTCCGTGACAATAATTTACAAGGTAGGGTGACAAAATCACCAGAGCCTCCCGTGGACCCATGTGAAGAGACCACAGCTTCTTATGAATCCTCTGCTGCCATTTGTTAGTGGTGAGTGAAGTTTGTGGGTCCTATACTGCAGAATGGAGGAGCCCCGGCAATGACAAGAAGCTGACCGAGTATCTGAGATGCTGTTGTAAAGGCCTTTACCATCTTTGTGGACATTTTATTAGGTAATTGTACAATTCCAGCAGCTGACGTCAGGCTTATAATATGGGCTCCACAAACAAGTAAATAAAGTTATATAATAAAATATATTTTGATAATATTTCACCTGCAATTGATTAGGGATCTCAGCTTCAGTAGTAATGGCCAGTAATATGGCAGCATTAGGAGTAATGTCCAGTAACAATAATACCAGCTAATAAGTCCCCCACATACAATCTATATCTACATCCTGTTATGTACATCTAAAAAACATTTCCAGAATAAACACATCTCACACAAGACACTACATAAACTTCATGTACTCATCATCTCTCACATTGACTATTGCAATTCCCTCCATACTGGTCTAACCCCAAATCAGACTTTTGTACTTACAATCTATTTTGCACGCAGGTGCTAGATTGATTTTCCTTGCACATCGTTCTTTATCTACTGAGCCACTCTGTCAGTCTCTACATTGCTGACCTTTTTCTTGCCAAATCCAATATAAAATACTTCTACTAACATACAAGGTCGTCAACAAAACTGCACCAACATACATCTCCTCGCTTGTCTCAAAATATCTCCCAGCTCGACACCTCCGTTCTGCACAAGATCTGCGTCTCTCTTCCACTCTTATCACATCCTCCCATTCCAGGGTATAGGACTTTTTTCCTTCTCTCACACAATGCGACTTTCCTCTAGACTTCAAACTTTCATTCGCTCCCTGAAAACCCACCTCTTTAGGCCACTTTATAAAATTCCTTGACTCTCTTACCCTCCCTAAGTTACCCTATTACCACCCTCTACACAGCTAACACAAGGCTGCAATCCTGTGACCAACATTGCTGTGTGACTGAGCATACAGCCCACTAAGCACTTATTATCTTTTCATTCTAGCTGGTCCAGTGTGCAATATGATGTAGCACATGCCCTTGTGTATCAAACTCCCATTGTCCCATAGATTGTAAGCTTGTGAACAGGGCCCTCTTACCTCTCTGTCTGTATGTATTACCCAGTATTGTTTTATTACTGTGTACAGCGCTAAGTAATATGCTGGCGCTATATAAATAAATGATGGTGATAAGCCTCAAGTAGTACTGTTGCCCGGCTGTTGTAGGACACATTAATAAGTAGATCTAACAGTACGGCTTTCAGTACTTACCCAGCCACATCCACCATTGCCCCTTCTCCTTCCGATCCTGTCAGGTAGTATGGTTTCCCCAGTGGTACTTACTTTTTGAAGCCACTGAACAGTGGGATAACACCACCAGCTTCTGCTTGGCTACTGATTGGAAACTTGTGTCACTCATATCAGTACTTTGTTTCCTGGTACACAAGTATTTTCCAAGTGATAACACCTTTGTTATCTGCAACTTTTCTTGCAGTTGCTTAAAATGTTCAATATTTCTCCAATTTATCCTCATGTTGGAAGACTGGGAATATGTAACCTCTTAGTTTAATTATAAATGCTCACGGCTGCCTTATTTCATGTTTTAGGGGTATCATTAGATTAATTAGCTCGGTCTGTCACTCATTTTATCCAGGCTGCATTGAGCTGGGAGCTATGGGAATAACTTAGCAAGTGAAATAAACACTTTTTGGATGTTGGCGAGATAGAAAACTGTAATTATTCCAAGCAGCGCATCAATAAGGAAACTTCTGGTGGAGTTCTTTTACTGTCTGGAATTAAGGAGCTTAAAAGTTCTTTTATGAAGCTCATGTTCATTAATTGATTGCAACTGGATGTGTCCATGAGTCCAATGCCAAGTAGTAGTAATTTCCTGGTTGTGTATGGACAATGTACTCTGTGAGATTATGTAAGACACGTAGAGACACTAGCTGTAATAAATCCCACTCTTTAATTGCATCAGATTGAGTTTCTGACTGGTTTGCTATGCTTTACTATTTGAGCTTTTTCTTTGCTATCAGCAGTGTTTCAATGCATTTTACTTTGAGGATTTATTGGTTTTAACTATTGCATGTCCACTTACAGTGTGATGTTACACTTGACCCTCAAAAACATGCAAATGACACCATTGCTGAGTAAAACCTCAGAGGTGATGTAGTCGGGATACTGCAACAAGCTGGTAATGAGGTTAATAATAATGATGGGTATTATCATGCCTAATCACATTAACCAGGCCACTGTTCACATAAAAAAGAAAGACACAAAAATGATTCTCCCCCTTCTAAACAAAGTTACAAGTATTCTTGTCTACTATCCTGGGAATGCCTCACAGAGACTGCACAATCTTCTTGTGAAGTGGGCCCGGCCGTGATGACATGTTTCACTGTGAATCACATCATCATGGCCACACCCCCGCTGCAAAATGAGGTGCATCGTGGCCGGAGCGGAGGTAGGGGGAGTAGGCAAGTATGATTACAAGCCCTCCTCCATGCTTCTTAACACATAAATTACTTCTGTTAAGGATAATATAAAGGCGAAAAATTAATTATTTCATCTTACAGCGCTGCCCTTTCAATTGCCAAACATTCTTCAAATCTCTAATATCTGCCCAGTCTTCTAACCCACGTTGCCTCTTTGCCACTTTCAACTCACTTCTCTGTCCACCTGCACCTCCTCCCCCTTCCTCCCTCAGAGACCATGATTTTGCCACCTACTTCAAAGGCAAAATTGACACCATTTTACAAGATATTTTCTCATGCCAAATTCCACACTCCACCCACTCTACCCACCTTCACCTACACTCCCCAATCCACCCTTCGTTCATTCTCTCCAGTAACTGAAGACAAAGCCTTGACCCTATTCCCTCCGCTCTTCAACCTGTCTTTCTACACTGGCACATTTCCATCCTCCTTCAAACATGCGCTCATCTCACCAATTGTAAAGAAACCATCTCTCGATCCAGCTTCTCTTACCAACGACCGCCCTATTTCTCTCCTTCCGTTTGCCTCCAAACTACTTGAGCGATTAGTGTACAAACACCTGTCTCACTTTCTCTCCTCACGCCATTCTCAACTCTCTGCAATTAGGCTTCCGTCCCCAACATTCCACTGACACTGCTCTCACACAAGGGATTGATGATCTACTTACTACAGTTTCTAAGGGTCATTTCTCCATACTCATTCTCCTGGACCTCTCTGCTGCTTTTGATACTGTTGATCACCGTCTGCTCCTACACACCCTTCACTCCATTGGCCGTAGTGACAGTTCTTTCCTGGTTCACTTCCTACCTATCGAACCGCTCCTTTAGTGTTTCTACCTCTGGCACATCCTCCCCTCCACTCCCACTATTTGTTGGGGTCCCACAATGCTCTGTTCTTGGGCCTTTATTTTTTTCATTGTACACCTCTTCTCTTGGGGCATTAATTCACTCATTCAGCCTCCAGTACCACCTCTACACTGATGACACCCAAATCTATATCTTTTCCCCTGACCTCTCCCCTTCGGTAATATCTCATGTAATTAAATATCTTTCAGCTATTTCCACATGGATGTCCTCAACATGTCCAAAACAGATCTTATTATCTTCCCTCCTGCCAGAGTCACCACCTGCCCTCAGATCTCCCTCACTGTAACACCACAATTTCCTCAGTCTCCCAAGCCCGCTGTCTTGGTGTCACACTTGACTTCACTCTCTGCTTCATTCCTCACATCCAGACTCTCTCCCAGTCCTGTCGACTTCACCTTAATAATATTGCCAGAATACACACTTTTCTTACTCAACATGCTACAAAAACTCTTATCCATTCTGTCATCATCTCCTGTCTTGACTATTGCAACCTCCTGTTATCTGGCATTTCTGACGCCCATATATCCACACTTCAATCCATCCTAAATGCTGCTGCAAGACAGATCTTCCTCTCTCACCACCCCACATCTGCTGCACCACTTTGCAAATCCCTACACTGGCTCCCTGTGTCCTCCAGAATCAAAGTCAGATTACTCACCCTTACCTACAAAGGCCTAAACAACACACCTGCATACATTTCAAGTCTCATATCAAAATACTCTCCCTCCCACCATCATAGATCTACCTCTGACCTTCGCCTTGTTTCTTCCCTAGTAACCACCTTTAACTCTCGCCTACAAGACTTCTCCCGTACTGCTCCCCACTTATGGAATTCCTTACCACGCCCAATCAGACTTTTCCACAGCCTTCAAATCTTTAGACGTTCTCTAAAAACCCATCTCTTTTTTTAAAGCTTACCCTATCCCTGATGATACTATTCACATTAATTCTCCCTCACATCTGTCCCAATCTCCAATCTAAGCTCCTCTTGTTTCAGCTGTGCCCTCTTCCACTTAGAATGTAAGCTCTCTAATGAGCAGGGTCCTCCATACCGTTTGTTTTCATGTCTGCATTTATTTTGTCTGCCTTGTATGTCCTTGTTTTATGTATGTCCTGTTTTCCCTACTGTACGGTGCTGCCGAACACTGTGGCCACTTACAAATCTATGATAATAATAATAAAAGGCAGCCTGGTATGTAGGTCTGAAAATACATGTAGAACTTGCTTACACTAAAGGAAGTTTAAACTAATTACTCCTAATGTAGCATTACACAGTGAATCTCCTAATACTTCCCTCTTTTTCTGGTCCCTCCATCCCCTTTTCTTAAGGTTGAAATATACATATTACTATATTTGGCCACTTTACCTCAAATCCCAGACTGAAGGTCGGGTGGCAGCAGCAGCAGTGGAGGTGGGGTGGGGGGGCGTGAAGGGGGGATTTGCACAATCTTGGCTCCTGCAGCACAAAGCTATAATTGCGACATCGCGCTGCTGGAGGTCGGCCCAAAAGATCGCAAATTGCAGGACGCCAGAGGGTGGCCTGCTCTTCTGGGAGTACTAACCAAAATCAGCGAATCTCCTGGACATTCCGGGAGATTAGGCAGGTGCGTGGGGTACGTAAAATCGGGACTGGCAAGCCCGACAAGGTTCTAACCGACAGGGGAATAACGAAGCCAATAAGCTTAGTAAAATTACTACTTACCATATTTCCGACATGCAGTTTTTCCGGAGCTTCAAATAAACCTTCAGACTCCATTCCCATTGGGCTAAACACCTACAGCATTAAATGACGTCCAGGTATTGCTGCTTTAAAACCGCCATTTGCAGTATGTCCATAGTTAATGATGTCAATGTTTAGCCCAATGGGAATGGAGTCTGAAGGTTTATTTGAAGCTCCAGAAAAACTGCATGTCGGAAATATGGTAAGTAGTCATTTTACTACTGTAGGGCTTAGTGGCTTCGTTATTCCCCTGTCGGTTAGAACCTTATCAGGGTTGAGAGTGCCACCGAGGCAGGTAGGTATATTACACTCTGGCCGACCACATTGTCTGATCTACCCTCACTTCCTTCAAAATACAGAAGATTTGAACTAGTCTGGGTCATTGAATGTGATTTTTCCAGAGCCAATCAGGAGCCTTTATTGTAAAATGTCAGTTTACACTTAGGCAAAATATATCAAAGTCTGTGTTTTCTAAACTGCAATGTGTAATGTGTTTTGTTTGATAATATGGACTATTTGAAACCCGCACAAAGTACAAACTACACATCAAGTAAATTATTTAGTTGTGGTTCTGATTGCCGAAATTGGTCAAATCGCCATGTTATGAGTATGATACTTATATGATCGCTAAAATGCTGCCACAAATTAACCATAAACATAGGTTTAGACACAAATATTATGACATGTACAACTCTACATACAGCCACAGATAGTGATGACTACATGGTATTGTCTTTATTTTAAAAACTACACATGTGTGTGCCCAGTGCTTTTTTTGTAAAAAAAAAAAAAAAAGGTGGTGGAACTCACATCTTGTTAATAATTTATGATTTTTTTTTTTTATATTCATGTCTTAACATACCTTTAATGTATTATATGTATTGTATGTCCCCCTTCAGTTTTCATCCTGTGCCAGTGCCCCTAATAATTTTTTGGTCCCCCTTGAGTTGTTATGCTGTGCCCCGGGTCCGCCCCTCTCATGCTGGCCTTTTTCTTTTTTTTTTGTCACCATTTATTTTTCTGATCACTTTCTTTTAAACCGCGCCCCATTTTACTCTAACTTACCTTGCTTTCTGTTGCCTCCTTTCTCCTCTTCACTTCTTTTCAGTTTTCTTTTCTGTCGCGGCGCTCCTCTTCTAGTTGATTGCTCCTCACAGCTCCGTGAATGACTGTCGGGCGCGACGTGCCTGATGACGTAATGCCCGACAGCCATTGGAAATAGAGAAGGGAGGAGGGCGCGGCCGCGCCGGACAGATGGTATTGTTTACTTTTTTTTTTTATTGTGTGTGTTAAAGGCCGGCGGAGAAGCCGCCGCAAAGACCAAAAAAAAGGTCCCGGAACGCCGTTCCCAGCGTTCAATGGGAAAAAAAGCACTGTGTGTGCCACTAGTTAGCACAGAACATGTGTGTGCAAGGAAGATGAACTATACACATTGTATGTACAATACGCCTTCAGAACATCCTGATTTATGTATTTACTATTAAAATTAATTAAACATATTTTTTTACAAATATATTTATTAATAATTATAGTATTAAGAGTTGTTAATTTATTTTATAATTTTTGTTTTGCAAAGTGCATTTGTATTCACATGAAAACGTGTCTTGACATCCGCTTGTATTGGAATGGAAGGAACTATGGTCAAGTTGTTAGTTCGTTATTTTAGCTACAAGTTGCGTGCAGGTTGGCGCTGAAGTTGAATCAGGCCCTATATGTCTTTTAAAAAGCGTGGCTAAAGATAACATGGTAGTGAAATCACAAAAGGTTACATCAGGAGCAAACGTTTTGCATGATTTCCGGTGTGCAAACCTTTTAAAACTACCACACAATAAATGCAAAGTAAAGTCATATTCTGCTGTTACAGTCACTAAACACATAGAGCTGACAGATTCCTCATAGACCTGAACTAACAGAGCATTGTGTGTTCTCCATCGTAGCAGTGGGGCACAATGTGAGTGTGCGGACAGGTTTCCAGTAGCTCAGAGCTACATACTAATAAATACTTGGTAAGCGCCCAACATTGGCTGCTGAAACTTTATTTGAATTAATTGAAGGCACTTTGTAATAAAACAATGAAATATAAGAAAAGGTTTATTTCCGTGCTGCCTGTTCAGTGTGTAGGTGGCTGGCTCTCCGTCTTGGTGAATATCTTCTGGTTTTGCCGTGCAGTGATATCACAGCTGCTGGATATTATGGCAGAAGGCCAGGAAAAGATATTAAGCTTTAACTTGAGCTGATAAAACGCAATTTACTAATTGAACTTATGCAATTTCTTATAGCATGCACTGCCCCGTGGCATTAATTCCAGATCCTTCTGGAGATAAAATAAGAGAACTGTTTGGATAAATAATTGAATCAAACAACATCTTCGCTGTGGTTTGAAAGAAATAAAAATATTAGTAAGTCACTAGAGTGTAATCATATGATACAATCTAGATACAGCACTTAGGGGCTCATTTATGAAAGGAAGAAAATCCACTGTTTTTGCTGGCGATGAGCTTTTTACTTTGCCCCATACATGACATTATTACTGCCAGTGATAACACTGCTTTTGCATGAGGACGCCCATTTAAATATTGCAGTGGAACGTTTACTGTTACGGTATGCTGGTAACCTGTTCTGTATTGGGCAGTATCCACTATCGCTCAGCCACCCTTGCAACTCTTGTGTTAAATTATGATGATAAATTATTTTTTTCTCAGCAATAAAAAGTCCTACTTGTTGCTGGAGTGAGGGGCTAATCACAAGAGTATACCAGATAATGGATCTCAATATTGTTCAAGAATCTTTCATATCCACCCGCAAGCTTGTCCCATCGAGACCTCAGACTTTCTCTTTTGCATTGTGAACTGTCATTTGTTTTTAATAATCTGTATATTCTTTCCTGACCTTTCTAAAGATGTGCAGAGTGCTGACATTGCTCAGTGGTATATGCATATTGTATTATAATTATCATCATCAGCTGTTTATATTATTATATAGAGGTTTTTTTATGACCTGGAGTTTTCGCAGGATTTAGAGTTTCTTCCTATCTATTGTCAGAGGTAATGTTCATTGGGGGCCTCCTGTCAATCTTTGAATGCCTATTTTTCATGGACAGCAGCAATACAAGAAGCCGCTTGACCCTTTATTTGCATCAGCGCGACTATGAACAGCCTGTCTCTCTCTTCCATCACTGAAGCCGTTCAGGAACTACAGACTAGTTAGTTAGCACACAGCAGCGTGCGCAGTGCAATCACACCAAGCTCACCACAAGTTATCCTGTCCCGCTGACCCTTTCCTCTGCTGCTACCAGTAAATGTGCTAAGTTTTAGATCCTTTTCTTTGTTAACACATTATTTGTTAATTTGTGACATGGTTTCTGCAGGTTATACTGTACTAGGAAATGGGTTTAAGCAGTGCTGTCATATCTGTTTCCTTAGTTCTAACAAAATATGTAATAAAAAAGGTAATGGATGTGTAACCGGAAGACCAGAGCTACAGAAATGTCTCATTGTTTCAAATGTACCCCTTGGGCAGATGCTTAAGCTGAACTTCAACACACTTCACAAATGTAACACTTTTCTTTGTATTAGGTTACATTTCTATAGGAGGGGGGGGGGGAGCTAGATATACAGCTATAACCCATCTGCATTGTGGGAGATGATACTCTATTTTCCTGCTATTTATTGCATTATACATGGATTATAGATGATACATTGTATCACCACTATTGAAGTCTCCAGACTGCCTAATACTCCCCAGGCAAACAACCTATATCATCATCATCATCATCATTTATTTATATAGTGCCAGCAAATTCCTTAGCTCTTTACAATTGGGGACAAACACAATAATATACAATACTGGGTAACACAGACAAAGAAGTAAGAAGGCCCTGTAATACAATGACAGAAGAACGGGCGTACTGTGGCCCTGTGCAATCAGAACAGGGCCATATAAAGGGCCCTAGCTACATATACTCCCACAATGCTACACACGTCACCCAGGAGATGTGGCTGTGGGGACGCAGAGAGTTGGCATGAGCGACAGATGGGTGTCACAGTAACGCTGACAGATGGGCGCTGCCCTGTTATTTTTCATTAACCCTTCTGTGACAAGAATGAGGATGCAGGAATTGGGGGGACGGGGTGCAGTTTCCTGCTGCATGATTAGTATATTTCAGAATTTCAGGACTCCTGAATTTTGTTTGATATTGAAGCTGCTGTTGTTGTCTTTATACATGTTCTCATTACATCACATTATTTAGTCTTTTACTCAGTAATGTTTACTCATTGCTAAGTCACCCATTTCGAATACCGCGCTGCTATATTGTGCACAGATATAGGGATATGTCTAGTAGTGGTAACGGAATATCAAGAGTTATTCACCACGTAATAACATATTATGTGTGATTGGATGACAGGTTTAACCTCAGGATTTACTAATGTCCTCTCTGTTCTTTACAAATCATTATAGTACCCACCCTTCTTACAGAGTGCTAATAGCTGGTTACTGTGCTGAGGATAATAGGAGCTGTAGTTGGCACAGTGACTGACACCTCCTCTATGTCCCTGAGTCACTGTGTGCCAACCCATAATGGGGTGAGAAGTCAGCCTGGTGTGTTTCGTGCAGCTGCTGTCTACAGTCTGTTTTGTTCTTGAAGCCTGTTCAGGACCACCCAAAACCAGTTTAACGAAGGGGACATGGAGTCAGAGAATAATACATGAATATTCCCAGAAATGTCGGACATTCTGGCTGCAGTCGGCTCATTGTCCTTTATACCCGTCCTGCTTCTGGCCACCGCAGCTGCTCTGCTCTTTGCACATTTCAATAACAAGTTTAAAAGTTAACTTACCCCCATCCAGTCCACACTTGCTCAGACCCAGACACATTCCTCCGGCGAGAGTAGCCCTGGGGCGAGATACAGAATTATACTGAGCCGGAAAGTTCATGCAGTGAAGTGATTTGTTATGGTCCATAGTGTTTATCTATTAGGAGCACCCGCTGTCCTCAATCTCCTGCCTCCTGGGACTTGTCCATTCTTGTCTTACGCTGGGGGTTCAACGACAGACACAGCCAGAATGCTCTTGTAGAATATAAGGATATTAGAAGTGGAACTTTTGGTACCAAGGATCATATAGAGAACAAGGACTCATCAGTTTAGGAAGGGTTCTGTACTGTAAGGGCAGCTAAGCTGCCCCTGTATTACAAGAAATGATACCTGTATCTGTCGGTGGTAGATAATATTATCGGGGTGATTGATTCAGGGAGGTCATTGTCTGACCCACTGTCTCAGAGACAAGCATAAAGCCCTTCAGGACTGTCACCTGCCCGCTGCCTGGAGTTTCCCAAAAATAACCAACACTGGCTGTGACAATCAACCAAATAAATATTCATATCACCAATTCTTGTGTGTACTTGTTATGTGTGTACATGTATATGTGTGTATGTGCTATCTCTCTCTCTCTCTCTCTCTCTTGCCATTACACCAACAGGGACTGTAATGACATTGTATTCAGATACATATACTTTAATATGGAGTTATTCCCGCTTATGAAGTGATAACAGCTTTCACTCTTCTTGGAAAACTTTCCACAAGATGTTGGAGTGTTTCTGTGGGAAATTGTGCCCATTCATTCTGTAGAGCATTTATGAGGTCAGACACTGATGTTGGATGAGAAGACCTGGCTCGTAATCTCCTTTCCAGTTCGTCCCAAAGGTGTTCGATGGGGTTGAGGACAGGGCTCTGTGCTGGCCGGTTAAGTTCTTCCACACCAAACTCATCAAACCATATCTTTGTAGTCCTTGCTTTGTGCACTGGGGCACAGTCATGTTGGAATAGAAAAGGACATTCCCCAAACTGTTGCCACAAAGCTGGAAGCATAGCATTGTCCAAAATGACTTAGTATGATGAAGCATTAAGATTGCCCTTCACTGGAGATAAGGGGCCTAGGCCAAACCCTGAAAAACAGCCCCATACCATTATCCCTCCTCCACCAATCTTCACAGTTGGCATAATGCAGTCAGGCAGGTAACGTTCTCCCAGCATCTACCAAACCCAGACTCACCCATCTAACTGCCAAGCAGAGAAGTGTGATTCATTACTCCACAGAACACGTTTCCACCGCTCCATAGTCCAGTGTCGGTGTTCTTTACACCACTCCATCCGACGCTTGGCATTGGTCTTGGTGATGTGAGGCTTGCATGACGCTGCTCAGCCATGGAAACCCATTCCAGTAAGCTCCCGTGTAATAACCAGAAGTCTTTATATATAACATGCTACAGTGTGCTAACCAGGAACATTTGTATATAACATGCTGCAGTGTGCTAACCAGAAACGGTTATATATAACATGCTACGGTGTAATAACCAGGAACATTTATATATAACATGCTACAGTGTAATAACCAGAAACGGTTATATATAACATGCTACAGTGTAATAACCAGGAACAGTTATATATAACATGCTGCAGTGTAATAACCAGGAACGGTTATATATAACATGCTACGGTGTAATAACCAGGAACGGTTATATATAACATGCTACGGTGTACTAACCAAGAACATTTATATATAACATGCTGCAGTGTAATAACCAGGAATATTTATATATAACATGCTACAGTGTAATAACCAGGAACGGTTATATATAACATGATACGGTGTAATAACCAGGATTAGTTATATATAACATGCTACGGTGTAATAACCAGGAATATTTATATATAACATGCTGCAGTTTAATAACCAGAAACGGTTATATATAACATGCTACGGTGTAATAACCAGGAACATTTATATATAACATGGTACGGTGTAATAACCAGAAATGGTTATATATAACATGCTACGGTGTAATAACCAGGAACATTTATATATAACATGCTACGGTGTCATAACCAGGAACGGTCATATATAACATGCTACGGTGTAATAACCAGGTATTTTTATATATAATATGCTACAGTGTAATAACCAGGAACGGTTATATATAACATGCTACAGTGTAATAACCAGGAACGGTTATAAATAACATGCTACGGTGTAATAACCAGGAACATTTATATATAACATGCTACGGTGTAATAACCAGGAACGGTTATATATAACATGATACAGTGTAATAACCAGGATTGGTTATATATAACATGCTACGGTGTGATAACCAGAAATGGTTATATATAACATGCTACGGTGTAATAACCAGAAACAGTTATATATAACATGCTACGGTGTCATAACCAGGAACGGTTATATATAACATGCTACGGTGTAATAACCAGGTATATTTATATATAATATGCTACAGTGTAATAACCAGGAATGGTTATATATAACGTGCTACAGTGTAATAACCAGGAACAGTTATATATAACATGCTGCAGTGCAATAACCAGGAATGGTTATATATAACATGCTAAGGTGTAATAACCAGGAACGGTTATATATAACATGCTACAGTGTACTAACCAAGAACATTTATATATAACATGCTGCAGTGTAATAACCAGGAATATTTATATATAACATGCTACTGTGTAATAACCAGGATTGGTTATATATAACATGCTACGGTGTAATAACCAGGAATATTTATATATAACATGCTGCAGTTTAATTACCAGAAACGGTTATATATAACATGCTACGGTGTAATAACCAGGAATATTTATATATAACATGCTGCAGTTTAATTACCAGAAACGGTTATAAATAACATGCTACGGTGTAATAACCAGGAACATTTATATATAACATGCTACGGTGTAATAACCAGGAACGGTTATATATAACATGATACAGTGTAATAACCAGGATTGGTTATATATAACATGCTACGGTGTGATAACCAGAAATGGTTATATATAACATGCTACGGTGTAATAACCAGGAACATTTATATATAACATGCTACGGTGTAATAACCAGGAACGGTTATATATAACATGATACAGTGTAATAACCAGGATTGGTTATATATAACATGCTACGGTGTGATAACCAGAAACAGTTATATATAACATGCTACGGTGTAATAACCAGAAACAGTTATATATAACATGCTACGGTGTCATAACCAGGAACGGTTATATATAACATGCTACGGTGTAATAACCAGGTATATTTATATATAATATGCTACAGTGTAATAACCAGGAACGGTTATATATAACATGCTACGGTGTAATAACCAGGTATATTTATATATAATATGCTACAGTGTAATAACCAGGAACGGTTATATATAACATGCTACAGTGTAATAACCAGGAACAGTTATATATAACATGCTGCAGTGTAATAACCAGGAACGGTTATATATAACATGCTACGGTGTAATAACCAGGAACGGTTATATATAACATGCTGCAGTGTAATAACCAGAAACAGTTATATATAACATGCTACGGTGTAATAACCAGAAACGATTATATATAACATGCTACAGTGTACTAACCAAGAACATTTATATATAACATGCTGCAGTGTAATAACCAGGAATATTTATATATAACATGCTACGGTGTAATAACCAGGAACGGTTATATATAACATGCTACGGTGTAATAACCAGGAACGGTTATATATAACATGCTACGGTGTAATAACCAGGAACAGTTATATATAACATGCTGCAGTGTAATAACCAGGAACGGTTATATATAACATGCTACGGTGTAATAACCAGGAACGGTTATATATAACATTCTACGGTGTAATAACCAGAAACACTTATATATAACATGCTGCAGTGTAATAACCAGGACCGTTTATATATAACATGCTACAGTGTAATAACCAGGAACATTTATATATAACATGCTACGGTGTAATAACCAGGAACGGTTATATATAACATGCTACGGTGTAATAACCAGGAACGGTTATATATAACATGCTACGGTGTAATAACCAGGAACGGTCATATATAACATGCTACGGTGTAATAACCAGGAACGGTTATATATAACATGCTACGGTGTAATAACCAGGAATACTTATGTATAACATGCTACGGTGTAATAACCAGGACCGGTTATATATAACATGCTACGGTGTAATAACCAGGAACGGTTATATATAACATGCTACGGTGTAATAACCAGGAACACTTATATATAACATGCTACGGTGTAATAACCAGGACCGGTTATATATAACATGCTACGGTGTAATAACCAGGACCGGTTATATATAACATGCTACGGTGTAATAACCAGGAACGGTTATATATAACATGCTACGGTGTAATAACCAGGAACGGTTATATATAACATGCTACGGTGTAATAACCAGGAACGGTTATATATAACATGCTACGGTGTAATAACCAGGAACGGTTATATATAACATGCTACGGTGTAATAACCAGGAACGGTTATATATAACATGCTACGGTGTAATAACCAGGAGTTGTGTGACGCTGGAATCTGTAGTCACTTGGTGCATGATCAGGAAACATTCTCATTGTTTTAATAATAGATTTATTTATTTTTAAAAGCCAAAATCCAAAATACTTTGTGCTGTTAGAGAGTTCATGCTGTAACGTTTATTGTTTACACCTAAAATAAATGTTTACACAAACATTTAGCTTCCAACTAACATCACAGCGACAAAGTGAATACGTTCCTTTCTCTGGATGTGCAGATCGTGTTACCCCTGGGTCACTCGGCTCCCACATCGCTTCCTGCTCATTACAAGCATCTTGAATATTTTAATCCTCATAAAAATCCGCTCAGCAGAAATAAAGCTCTTTGGACATCAAACAGTAATTGTGGCCCCTCCTTCCTCCTGAGCGCTGTCCGTGCTGCGGGAAATAAGCACATTCCTCAGTGGAATCTAAACATATTGCACAAACTGTTCAGCTTCTGCTTTCTTTGTGTTACTTTGTAAATAATGTTTATATATAGAGCGCAAAACAATCTCTATGTCCAGAATTTGTGGTGCATTAATGTAGACAACATTTATAATAATAATTATTATTATTATAATTCACCTGCTGGTGTCCTGCTTCCAGAATGCAGACTACGGGAGATTCTTTTGGAAATTTTCCAACTAAAGGGTGGATATCCTTTAAGCACTTCATGAGCTGAGGGTTTTGCCCCCTTCATGACCAGGTTGATTGATTGTTTTGAAGACATTTTCAATGGGAATAACTGTTCTATGTTTTAGTTGTTCTGTTCTTTTCAGGACTGGTTAGAATTACTTAATTAACATGTTGAAATAGATGTATTTTGTTTTATGTGTTTCATAAAGGAAAAAAATGACAGAATGAAACCAAAGTAAGATATTCATTAAGCTTCTTTTGAGCACTTAGGGCCCCTGAACCTCAGATGTTGTGGTGCCACTGCCAGTCATGTGGAAAGGTGTTAAACCCCCCCAGGCTGATTTATGTGCAGGCTGCATGAAGCATCTGGATTGGTTAGAGGGGCAGGAGGCTGGATTACCTCCTGCCAGGGTATCTGTAAATTTGTATGAAAAGCAGACTGTTTGACCATGTAATGTAGTATTATTCCATCTGTAACTTTTGAAAGATCGCTAGTACTGGCGTTTAACTGTCATTATAAGGGCTACTTTAGCTAATAAAATATCATTGCTTCAAGAATCTGCTTTGACAACCACTTACCTGCTGTAATTCCTGTGTTCACAGATCAGACCAAGTCTAATTCGTTATCTGGCTGTTCTGAGGTTGGACACCAGCGTCTAGTACCAACGCTCTGCCCACTACCTGGCCAGTGTAATAGGTCAGGGGAACCATCCAAAACAGCCCTGATCTGAAAGCTAGAGGTCAGGTGTACCAGCAAGGGGTACCGTAGCAGCGAGAGTTACCCAGAAGAAACCAGGTCTAGGTGCTAGCGAAGGAGGCTAGTGGTGGCAGCAGACTCCTCCTACTGCGACAGGAGGGGGGCATTTTGGATAAAGAAAGGGAATGGTGGCAAGGCAAGCTCAGCCATTCTCCAGCAAACAAGGGACAGCATGGCATAGAAGGTCCATCCTGTCACACAGCCCAAATGACCAGCATAGTATATACAGCCAAATGATCAGCATAATACAGCCTGAGCTTGGGACAAATTAATGGCTCCGGCAGGTGCAATCTGGTGTCTCTAATTCAGCAAAACAGGAGGAGGTTTTCTTCAGTCACCAAGGCTTATTTCTTGCTTTTCAAGGTGGTCTGACAATTAATTCAGTTCATCCCAGGTCCAGAGACACATGTCTACCTTCTCTTGTACGTATACTGTATACACATGCTCTGGTCCTTAGGCTGAGGCCAGGAGTGGTGTACAAATATTGACGCAATACGGTCTTATTCTGTAGGTTATATTTTTGTAACTTTTATATTTAGGGGAGCATTACAGGGCAGGGTAAGTCCCCCAGTAACTAGTAATGATATCTGACATCAGAGGTGCAAGAGAGGGTTGGATCAGTGGCCCCCACCCTCTTGGCTGGAGAAAATTCTGGTGACGTTATGATGCCATCGGGATACATAGTCTTCATATTAAATGCCAGTGCTGGGATTATAGACAGAGGGGCCCCTGAGCATAGTGCTGGGATTACAGAAAGAGGGGCCCCTGAGCATAGTGCTGGGATTACAGAAAGAGGGGCCCTGAACATAGTGCTGGGATTACAGAGAGAGGGGCCCTGAACATAGTGCTGGGATTACAGAGAGGGGCCCCTGAACATAGTGCTGGGATTACAGAGAGAGGGGCCCCTGAACATAGTGCTGGGATTACAGAGAGGGGCCCCTGAACATAGTGCTGGGATTACAGAGAGAGGGGCCCCTGAGCATAGTGCTGGGATTACAGAGAGAGGGGCCCCTGAACATAGTGCTGGGATTACAGAGAGAGGGGCCCCTGAGCATAGTGCTGGGATTACAGAGAGAGGGGCCCTGAGCATAGTGCTGGGATTACAGAGAGAGGGGCCCTGAACATAGTGCTGGGATTACAGAGAGAGGGGCCCTGAACATAGTGCTGGGATTACAGAGAGGGGCCCCTGAACATAGTGCTGGGATTACAGAGAGAGGGGCCCTGAACATAGTGCTGGGATTACAGAGAGAGGGGCCCTGAACATAGTGCTGGGATTACAGAGAGAGGGGCGCTGAACATAGTGCTGGGATTACAGAGAGGGGCCCCTGAACATAGTGCTGGGATTACAGAGAGAGGGGCCCTGAACATAGTGCTGGGATTACAGAGAGAGGGGCCCTGAACATAGTGCTGGGATTACAGAGAGAGGGGCCCTGAACATAGTGCTGGGATTACAGAGAGGGGCCCCTGAACATAGTGCTGGGATTACAGAGAGAGGGGCCCTGAACATAGTGCTAGGATTACAGAGAGAGGGGCCCTGAACATAGTGCTGGGATTACAGAAAGAGGGGCCCTGAACATAGTGCTGGGATTACAGAGAGGGGCCCCTGAACATAGTGCTGGGATTACAGAGAGAGGGGCCCTGAACATAGTGCTGGGATTACAGAGAGAGGGGCCCTGAACATAGTGCTGGGATTACAGAGAGGGGCCCTGAACATAGTGCTGGGATTACAGAGAGGGGCCCTGAACATAGTGCTGGGATTACAGAGAGGGGCCCCTGAACATAGTGCTGGGATTACAGAGAGGGGCCCCTGAACATAGTGCTGGGATTACAGAGAGAGGGGCCCTGAACATAGTGCTGGGATTACAGAGAGAGGGGCCCTGAACATAGTGCTGGGATTACAAAGAGAGGGGCCCTGAACATAGTGCTGGGATTACAGAGAGAGGGGCCCTGAACATAGTGCTGGGATTACAAAGAGGGGCCCCTGAACATAGTGCTGGGATTACAAAGAGGGGCCCCTGAACATAGTGCTGGGATTACAGAGAGGGGCCCCTGAACATAGTGCTGGGATTACAGAGAGAGGGGCCCTGAACATAGTGCTGGGATTACAGAGAGAGGGGCCCTGAACATAGTGCTGGGATTACAGAGAGGGGCCCCTGAACATAGTGCTGGGATTACAGAGAGAGGGGCCCTGAACATAGTGCTAGGATTACAGAGAGAGGGGCCCTGAACATAGTGCTGGGATTACAGAAAGAGGGGCCCTGAACATAGTGCTGGGATTACAGAGAGGGGCCCCTGAACATAGTGCTGGGATTACAGAGAGAGGGGCCCTGAACATAGTGCTGGGATTACAGAGAGAGGGGCCCTGAACATAGTGCTGGGATTACAGAGAGGGGCCCTGAACATAGTGCTGGGATTACAGAGAGGGGCCCTGAACATAGTGCTGGGATTACAGAGAGGGGCCCCTGAACATAGTGCTGGGATTACAGAGAGGGGCCCCTGAACATAGTGCTGGGATTACAGAGAGAGGGGCCCTGAACATAGTGCTGGGATTACAGAGAGAGGGGCCCTGAACATAGTGCTGGGATTACAAAGAGAGGGGCCCTGAACATAGTGCTGGGATTACAGAGAGAGGGGCCCTGAACATAGTGCTGGGATTACAAAGAGGGGCCCCTGAACATAGTGCTGGGATTACAGAGAGGGGCCCCTGAACATAGTGCTGGGATTACAGAGAGGGGCCCCTGAACATAGTGCTGGGATTACAGAGAGGGGCCCCTGAGCATAGTGCTGGGATTACAAAGAGGGGCCCCTGAACATAGTGCTGGGATTACAGAGAGAGGGGCCCCTGAACATAGTGCTGGGATTACAGAGAGGGGCCCCTGAACATAGTGCTGGGATTACAGAGAGGGGCCCCTGAACATAGTGCTGGGATTACAGAGAGGGGCCCCTGAGCATAGTGCTGGGATTACAGAGAGAGGGGCCCTGAACATAGTGCTGGGATTACAGAGAGGGGGGCCCTGAGCATAGTGCTGGGATTACAGAGAGGGGCCCCTGAGCATAGTGCTGGGATTACAGAGAGAGGGGCCCTGAACATAGTGCTGGGATTACAGAGAGGGGCCCCTGAGCATAGTGCTGGGATTACAGAGAGGGGCCCTGAACATAGTGCTGGGATTACAGAGAGGGGCCCTGAGCATAGTGCTGGGATTACAGAGAGAGGGGCCCCTGAGCATAGTGCTGGGATTACAGAGAGGGGCCCTGAGCATAGTGCTGGGATTACAGAGAGAGGGGCCCTGAACATAGTGCTGGGATTACAGAGAGAGGGGCCCCTGAACATAGTGCTGGGATTACAGAGAGGGGCCCCTGAACATAGTGCTGGGATTACAGAGAGAGGGGCCCCTGAGCATAGTGCTGGGATTACAGAGAGGGGCCCCTGAGCATAGTGCTGGGATTACAGAGAGAGGGGCCCTGAACATAGTGCTGGGATTACAGAGAGGGGCCCCTGAGCATAGTGCTGGGATTACAGAGAGGGGCCCTGAACATAGTGCTGGGATTACAGAGAGGGGCCCTGAGCATAGTGCTGGGATTACAGAGAGAGGGGCCCCTGAGCATAGTGCTGGGATTACAGAGAGGGGCCCTGAGCATAGTGCTGGGATTACAGAGAGGGGGGCCCTGAGCATAGTGCTGGGATTACAGAGGGAGGGGCCCCTGAACATAGTGCTGGGATTACAGAGAGGGGCCCTGAACATAGTGCTGGGATTACAGAGAGAGGGGCCCTGAACATAGTGCTGGGATTACAGAGAGAGGGGCCCTGAACATAGTGCTGGGATTACAGAGAGGGGCCCCTGAGCATAGTGCTGGGATTACAGAGAGAGGGGCCCTGAGCATAGTGCTGGGATTACAGAGAGGGGCTACATTATAGATGGGACGCTCTGGCACGGCAGCAGGCACTCAGCCACTTTTCCCATGGCGTCCCAGCGGTCCTCGTCTCAGTCCCCAAGGCCGAGTCTCATAGGGGAGAATAGGAACAAATCTCAGAGGAACAATTACACTGGATTCCAGTCATTATAAATTGTTATGTAATCTCATCACATTGCTGCAGCAGACCTGGGCTAAGTAATTGCTTGTTTTACCCTATGATGGATACGCGAGTCTCCAGGTCTAATGCTTTATGTTATCAGCTTTAACTCTTAAGGTGCCCAAACACAACAATTCTGTGAACAAAGTGTATTCCTGAATGATTTCATCTTTAATCTTCCTCACATAGTGATAATGGGCCTGATTCAATAAGGATCTTAACTTGAGAAACTTCTTATTTTAGTCTCCTGGACAAAACAATGTTACAATGCAGGGGTGCAAAATAGTATTCTATTTTGCACATAAGTTAAATACTGACTGTTTTTTTTATGTAGCACACAAATATCAACTTTAAATTTCAGTGTACAAGCTATCAAGTATTTGTGAGCTATAGTTAAGATCCTTAATGAATCAGGCCCAATATCATCACACCCATCATCTTATGTTTCCCCCTGAGCTGGATATTCAGTATTAGAATGAAGAAGTTACAGTTGCATACAGCGATCGTGAGGTTCTGCAGCAGCACTGAGGAGTCCGGAGCTTTTACTGACCTGTTATCCTGGTCTACTTTACCCTATCTGAGCCTGGTGTTACCCTCGGGTGTCAGCACCTGTTACAGACAGCCCCAATCACCGGCCATATCCAGCACAGACACCCCTAATTACTGGTCATATCCTGTACAGACACCCCTAATTACTGGTCATATCCTGTACAGACACCCCTAATTACTGGTCATATCCTGTACAGACACCTCTAATTACTGGTCATATCCAGCACAGACACCCCTAATTACTGGTCATATCCTGTACAGACACCCCCAATTACCAGCCATGTACTACACAGACACCCCTAATTACCAGCCATGTACTACACAGACACCCCTAATTACCAGCCATGTACTACACAGACACCCCTAATTACCAGTCATATCCTGTACAGACACCTCTAATTACCAGCCATGTACTACACAGACACCCCTAATTACCAGCCATGTACTACACAGACACCCCTAATTACCGGTCATATCCTGTACAGACACCCCTAATTACCGGTCATATCCTGTACAGACACCCCTAATTACCAGCCATGTACTACACAGACACCCCTAATTACCAGCCATGTACTACACAGACACCCCTAATTACCGGTCATATCCTGTACAGACACCCCTAATTACCGGTCATATCCTGTACAGACACCCCTAATTACCGGTCATATCCTGTACAGACACCTCTAATTACCAGCCATGTACTACACAGACACCCCTAATTACCAGTCATATCCAGCACAGACACCCCTAATTACTGGTCATATCCAGCACAGACACCCCTAATTACTGGTCATATCCTGTACAGACACCCCTAATTACTGGTCATATCCTGTACAGACACCCCTAATTACCAGCCATGTACTACACAGACACCCCTAATTACCGGTCATATCCTGTACAGACATCCCTAATTACCAGCCATGTACTACACAGACACCCCTAATTACCAGTCATATCCAGCACAGACACCCCTAATTACTGGTCATATCCAGCACAGACACCCCTAATTACTGGTCATATCCAGCACAGACACCCCTAATTACTGGTCATATCCTGTACAGACATCCCTAATTACCAGCCATGTACTACACAGACACCCCTAATTACCAGTCATATCCAGCACAGACACCCCTAATTACTGGTCATATCCAGCACAGACACCCCTAATTACTGGTCATATCCTGTACAGACATCCCTAATTACCAGCCATGTACTACACAGACACCCCTAATTACCAGTCATATCCTGTACAGACATCCCTAATTACCAGCCATGTACTACACAGACACCCCTAATTACCAGCCATGTACTACACAGACACCCCTAATTACCAGTCATGTACTACACAGACACCCCTAATTACCAGTCATATCCTGTACAGACACCTCTAATTACCAGCCATGTACTACACAGACACCCCTAATTACCGGTCATATCCTGTACAGACACCCCCAATTACCAGCCATGTACTACACAGACACCCCTAATTACCGGTCATATCCTGTACAGACACCCCCAATTACCAGCCATGTACTACACAGACACCCCTAATTACTGGTCATATCCTGTACAGACATCCCTAATTACTGGTCATATCCTGTACAGACATCCCTAATTACCAGCCATGTACTACACAGACACCCCTAATTACCAGTCATATCCAGCACAGACACCCCTAATTACTGGTCATATCCAGCACAGACACCCCTAATTACTGGTCATATCCTGTACAGACATCCCCTAATTACCAGCCATGTACTACACAGACACCCCTAATTACCAGCCATGTACTACACAGACACCCCTAATTACTGGTCATATCCTGTACAGACATCCCTAATTACTGGTCATATCCTGTACAGACATCCCTAATTACCAGCCATGTACTACACAGACACCCCTAATTACCAGTCATATCCAGCACAGACACCCCTAATTACTGGTCATATCCAGCACAGACACCCCTAATTACTGGTCATATCCTGTACAGACATCCCTAATTACCAGCCATGTACTACACAGACACCCCTAATTACTGGTCATATCCTGTACAGACACCTCTAATTACCAGCCATGTACTACACAGACACCCCTAATTACCAGTCATATCCTGTACAGACACCCCTAATTACCAGCCATGTACTACACAGACACCCCTAATTACCAGCCATGTACTACACAGACACCCCTAATTACCGGTCATATCCTGTACAGACACCCCTAATTACCGGTCATATCCTGTACAGACACCCCTAATTACCAGCCATGTACTACACAGACACCCCTAATTACCAGCCATGTACTACACAGACACCCCTAATTACCGGTCATATCCTGTACAGACACCCCTAATTACCAGCCATGTACTACACAGACACCCCTAATTACCAGCCATGTACTACACAGACACCCCTAATTACCGGTCATATCCTGTACAGACACCTCTAATTACCAGCCATGTACTACACAGACACCCCTAATTACCGGTCATATCCTGTACAGACACCCCTAATTACCAGCCATGTACTACACAGACACCCCTAATTACCAGCCATGTACTACACAGACACCCCTAATTACCAGTCATATCCTGTACAGACATCCCTAATTACCAGCCATGTACTACACAGACACCCCTAATTACCAGCCATGTACTACACAGACACCCCTAATTACCAGCCATGTACTACACAGACACCCCTAATTACCAGCCATGTACTACACAGACACCCCTAATTACCAGCCATGTACTACACAGACACCCCTAATTACCAGTCATATCCTGTACAGACACCCCTAATTACCAGTCATATCCAGCACAGACACCCCTAATTACTGGTCATATCCAGCACAGACACCCCTAATTACTGGTCATATCCTGTACAGACATCCCTAATTACCAGCCATGTACTACACAGACACCCCTAATTACCGGTCATATCCTGTACAGACATCCCTAATTACTGGTCATATCCTGTACAGACACCTCTAATTACTGGTCATATCCAGCACAGACACCCCTAATTACCAGTCATATCCTGTACAGACACCTCTAATTACCAGCCATGTACTACACAGACACCCCTAATTACCAGCCATGTACTACACAGACACCCCTAATTACCGGTCATATCCTGTACAGACACCTCTAATTACTGGTCATATCCTGTACAGACACCCCTAATTACCAGTCATATCCTGTACAGACACCTCTAATTACCAGCCATGTACTACACAGACACCCCTAATTACCGGTCATATCCTGTAAAGACACCCCTAATTACCAGCCATGTACTACACAGACACCCCTAATTACCAGCCATGTACTACACAGACACCCCTAATTACCGGTCATATCCTGTAAAGACACCCCTAATTACCAGCCATGTACTACACAGACACCCCTAATTACCAGTCATGTACTACACAGACACCCCTAATTACCAGTCATATCCTGTACAGACACCTCTAATTACCAGCCATGTACTACACAGACACCCCTAATTACCGGTCATATCCTGTAAAGACACCCCTAATTACCAGCCATGTACTACACAGACACCCCTAATTACCAGCCATGTACTACACAGACACCCCTAATTACCGGTCATATCCTGTAAAGACACCCCTAATTACTAGCCATGTACTACACAGACACCCCTAATTACCAGCCATGTACTACACAGACACCCCTAATTACCAGCCATGTACTACACAGACACCCCTAATTACCGGTCATATCCTGTAAAGACACCCCTAATTACTAGCCATGTACTACACAGACACCCCTAATTACCAGCCATGTACTACACAGACACCCCTAATTACCGGTCATATCCTGTACAGACACCCCCAATTACCGGTCATATCCTGTACAGACACCCCCAATTACCGGTCATATCCTGTACAGACACCCCCAATTACCGGTCATATCCTGTACAGACACCCCCAATTACCGGTCATATCCTGTACAGACACCCCTAATTACCAGCCATGTACTACACAGACACCCCTAATTACCGGTCATATCCAGCACAGACACCCCTAATTACTGGTCATATCCAGCACAGACACCCCTAATTACTGGTCATATCCTGTACAGACACCCCTAATTACCAGCCATGTACTACACAGACACCCCTAATTACCAGCCATGTACTACACAGACACCCCTAATTACCAGTCATATCCTGTACAGACACCCCCAATTACCAGCCATGTACTACACAGACACTCCTAATTACCAGTCATATCCTGTACAGACACCTCTAATTACCGGTCATATCCTGTACAGACACCCCCAATTACCGGTCATATCCTGTACAGACACCCCCAATTACCGGTCATATCCTGTACAGACACCCCCAATTACCGGTCATATCCTGTACAGACACCTCTAATTACCAGCCATGTACTACACAGACACCCCTAATTACCGGTCATATCCAGCACAGACACCCCTAATTACCGGTCATATCCAGCACAGACACCCCTAATTACTGGTCATATCCTGTACAGACACCCCTAATTACCAGTCATATCCAGCACAGACACCCCTAATTACCGGTCATATCCAGCACAGACACCCCCAATCACCGGCCATATCCTGTACAGACACCCCTAATTACCAGCCATGTACTACACAGACACCCCTAATTACCAGCCATGTACTACACAGACACCCCTAATTACCAGTCATATCCTGTACAGACACCCCCAATTACCAGCCATGTACTACACAGACACCCCTAATTACCAGTCATATCCTGTACAGACACCCCCAATTACCAGTCATATCCTGTACAGACACCCCTAATTACTGGTCATATCCTGTACAGACACCCCTAATTACCAGCCATGTACTACACAGACACCCCTAATTACCAGTCATATCCTGTACAGACACCCCCAATTACCAGCCATGTACTACACAGACACCCCTAATTACCGGTCATATCCTGTAAAGACACCCCTAATTACCAGCCATGTACTACACAGACACCCCTAATTACCAGCCATGTACTACACAGACACCCCTAATTACCGGTCATATCCTGTAAAGACACCCCTAATTACCAGCCATGTACTACACAGACACCCCTAATTATCAGACATATTCTTTACAGACATCCCTAATTACCGGCCATGTACTACACAGACACCCCTAATTATCAGACATATCCTTTACAGACACCGCTAATTACCAGCCATGTACTACACAGACACCCCCAGTTACCAGCCACATATTTTGGAGATAGATTTAGGGCTAGGAGCTCATTGGTCCTGAGTGATCCCAGAAGAGGCATTGTTGGGGTCATATAGGTCTCTGGGCAGTTGGCACTTAGTGGTCTGGGTGACTACATGGCAGGGACAACAAAGGTGACAGGGAGTGCAGCAAATTCCATATTATCTGCACAAAAGCATACATAAAAAATAAAATAATTTTGTAGTGATTACATGTTAGTAAGGCACTGAATAACTAATATAAACAGAGATAGTAGGTGGTGAGGATCCTGCCCCAAAGAGCTAATAATCAGAGAGCTGTGCTTGCTGGGGAAGGTTAAGGCTGCCACAATATGACCACAGGTCTCAGCAGTGAGTTTAGAGGTTGTTGGGGTGAGATCAGAAGTATGTATGATGTTTGTTTGGAAACATTTAAGGGATTAATGTGGGTTATTAAGTGGGCATTATCCAGAGCAACATCTCAGACATTTCATTTCCTAACCGGCAACTTTTCTAGACTTGTACCACAACTTTAACAAGTATCCTCCATTGTATTTTGAATTTAAGAGGGGAGCTGGAACATCTCGAAGTTCAGGCGTCCAAATAATATAGTGTAAATTGCTATATTGTGGCGTTGCTGGTTATGCAGTGTATTCAGCTATTGTACTAAACCGGAATAACCGGCTTCTTGTTTATCAGTCAGTTCTGGACGTGATTAGTGTGAAATACAGTAAAAGTGTGTTGTTCTCCGGCCTGTTCCCCCACCTACAGGTTAAACTTGTCACATTACTCCTTATAACAGTATTGTATCCGAGTGTTATTCTGATGCTCAGACCTCAGGCATTATGATCAGGAGATTCTGTGCAGCCTTCATTTCCCACTTGATGGTTTTTCTATGTTCCTGGATTCTGAATCTGACAGGGCCCACGAGACATTCAGGATGATCTCATATGTTGAAAGCAAACTGATCTCTTCTTGTCTGCACTGGCTGATATCAGATCAATACTGGAGCCTGTACCCTACGAGCTCCAGCAACAGTAAGAGCAATTCATGTTTAAATCAGATAGAGGGACCAATCATTTCCGTCAATAACAATGTCTAGCAAGGGGTCTCAGCTCAGTCTAAATAGAGGTTGTGCAACCTGCTCCATGAGAAATATTAAATCCTTACCTTAAAGATCTTACCATAAAGGGATTAGAAGAGGTCACTGAAAGGGCTGGGTCTTGAACTCCTGACCTTTTGACTGCACTAATGCTGTGTGACACTCTAATTCTCCTGCTCTCACATAGGTCAGGGAGAGTCTCTTATACAGCTTAGTCCTTCAATACTGCCTTGAACAAAGATACCACACAACAACCTTATTGCCTTAAGAATAGACCCAACATAATTCAAGCAGTGTATAGAGGAATCCCAGGATGGAGTCTATACATCTCAGCTGCTTTTCATGTAGAGCTATTGGTTATCTTCTCATTCCCATGGTGTGGCTGAGGCCCACTTTATGACCATCTCTCTGTATGACCTTGTTTTACCCTGGCCCGCCCAAGGCAAAGAGCTTGATCTTGGTCATGAAAAGTCCATCTCATAGCAGTTCTTATGCATACTTAGGGATCTATGTCCTCAGGCAAACATGGAGGAACGAGCGGCACATTTCCACTGTTTCCTCCATATTTGTGTCCTCTCAGTCGCGTTGTGTGGACGTCCACCAAGGGGAGTACCCAGAGGAGGGGTCAGCACAAATAAAGCTGACACACATGTGATATAAAACTGTGGCCTATCCTCCTCAAATCACAGGAAGTCTCCTCAGCTCTGTTTCTGGAAATGATTCTTATAGCGCAAGTAAATTGAAACTTTGGTTTCTACAACCATATATTTCCTTATTTACAAAGTGGGCTTTTTCCAAAGAAACTGCTTCTCCATATGAAACTAAACAAGCCGCATACTATGAACCACTATCTAGTCCTGGTTCTCTAGTTTCTAACATTAATGATACCCACCTACCTGACATTCTGTCCTACCCTGAGTTATCCGATGCTGGGCAGTATCTATTAATCTTCATATAGTGCATACATATTATGCAGCGCTGTACAGAGTATGCTTCAGTCATTTACATCAGTTCCTGCTCCAGTGGAGTTTACTATCTATATCCTCTGCCCAGGGTCAGGTTGGCCCAGGGGGTAGGGGGGCATACGTCTCCCGGACTGGACAGAAGAATAGTATTTTGGGCCGCCTGGTGGTCCAGTGGTAATGCGATGGAGACAGCCTTTGCGGTCTGTGCAGGGGCTGTCACATCGCGTAGTACTCACTGCACATGCATCATTCATTTATAGAATATTGTACTACAGCTTGTAGTACTACAATTTGTAGTACAATATTCTGTGAATGGATGATGCAGTGAGTACTCTGCGATGTGACAGCCCCTGCACAGACAGCAAAGGCTGTCTCCATCGCATCTTGGTAGCAGCTTCAGATCTCTGTGTCATGTGACTGCAGTGGTCACATGGTACACAGTGTAGGCGGGGCTGATGGAGTTCTGTGCAGGAGCTGCAGCATGTCTGTCTATGCCTAGAGTCACTCATGTAGAAAAAGGTTAGAGGAAGGGGTACTGTGATGGCAGAGCTAGCGTGTGTGAATGGGGGGGGGAACTAGCGTGTGTGACTAAAGGTGCTGGGGGAAGAGGGGGGCATGTGTGACTAAAGGTGCTGGGGGAAGAGGGGGGCATGTGTGACTAAAGGTGCTGGGGGAAGAGGGGGGCATGTGTGACTAAAGGTGCTGGGGGCAGAGGGGGGGCATGTGTGACTAAAGGTGCTGGGGGAAGAGGGGGGCATGTGTGACTAAAGGTGCTGGGGGAAGAGGGGGGCATGTGTGACTAAAGGTGCTGGGGGCAGATGGTGGCATGTGTGACTAAAGGTGCTGGGGGCAGAGGGGGGCATGTGTGACTAAAGGTGCTGGGGGCAGAGGGGGGGCATGTGTGACTAAAGGTGCTGGGGGAAGAGGGGGGCATGTGTGACTAAAGGTGCTGGGGGCAGAGGGGGACATGTGTGACTAAAGATCCTGGGGGAAGAGGGGGGCATGTGTGACTAAAGGTGCTGGGGCAGAGGGGGGCATGTGTGACTAAAGGTGCTGGGGCAGAGGGAGGGCATGTGTGACTAAAGGTGCTGGGGGCAGAGGGGGGTCATGTGTGACTAAAGGTGCTGGGGCAGAGGGGGGGGCATGTGTGACTAAAGGTGCTGGGGCAGAGGGGGTACATGTGTGACTAAAGGTGCTGGGGGCAGAGGGGGGGCATGTGTGACTAAAGGTGCTGGGCAGAGTTTGGGTGTGACTAAAGCATGTGGGCAGAGGGGGGACATGTGTGGCTAAAGGTGCTGGGGCAGAGGGGGGGCATGTGTGACTAAAGGTGCTGGGGCAGAGGGGGGACATGTCTGGCTAAAGGTGCTGGGGGCAGAGGGGGGGCATGTGTGGCTAAAGGTGCTGGGGGCAGAGGGGGAGCATGTGTGGCTAAAGGTGCTGGGGGCAGAGGGGGGGGCATGTGTGGCTAAAGGTGCTGGGGGCAGAGGGGGGCATGTGTGGCTAAAGGTGCTGGGGGCAGAGGGGGGGCATGTGTGGCTAAAGGTGCTGGGGGCAGAGGGGGGCATGTGTGGCTAAAGGTGCTGGGCAGAGGTGGGGTGTGACTAAAGCATGTGGGCAGAAGGGGGAGGCATGTGTGATTAAAGCATGTGGGCATAAAGGGGGGACCTTATTATAAAACGTGGGTTATATATTGATTTAATGCTGGGGATTGTTGTTTTCTAAGTTTTGTAAATTTTATGTACTTTATGTATTTTATTTTTTTTTACCATATAGGGTCTCCAATATTCCAAGGATCCAGACAACCAGCAACGGTACTAAAGAAACCAGCAGCCACAAGTGGTGACAGTGACAAGAACAGGTAGGAGAGAGCAGGACAGTCTGCCAACTGTCCTGAATCTGGTGGGACAGTCCCGAATTTCGGTGACTGTTTCGCTTAGGACAGTTGAGAGTTATGTCCTGCTTCACCGTGTACTGCTCGTGAAGGTAGAACTGTGTGCACCTAACAGTGGTGCACACAGTATTGCCTGTCTATTTGTCTGAAATGATAACCATGCTACATCTCAGGGGGTTACCCTGTCTAAAGTGCCCAGGCCCCCCCAGAGCCTTAATCCAGCTCTGTGCCTGGGCATAAATATATATATATATAGATTAAGCAACACTAAAATAGGCTTTTTTTATATAGATAAATATATATTGTACCAAAAAAATATATTGTACCCTTTAAGGATGGGCCGCTACTTGTGGGCCAGTGCCATGTGCTTGCGCCCCGGGCTAAAGTCTGCCAGCCCTCCCCTGCCTGCCTCCACACATACACACTGGTACACATACACACACACAGCTACACACACATAGACACTCACAGGAAAAGTTGCGAGAGATCTTACCTGTTTGGTGATTTCTGGGAGTAAGGGGTGTGACTGGGTGGGGTTTTTAGCCATAGAACGCAGGGTGCAAAAGCTTTTTGTTCAGTGATACACACCCGGGCTAAATTGTATTTAGGTGCAAAATATGTAAAATGAACCAAAGCAACCAATTATTATTATTTTGTAAATTTGTAAGATGTCACAGTGCTCCACACCGCTTTACAGTAGGGATATCAGGATATACATAAATGAGGGACAAAAAAGGTAGACAAAATATATGCAGACATGACAAGGGTATGGATGACTCCTCCCATTAGAGAGCTTACATTCTAGGTGGAAAAGAGCACAGCTAAACAAGAGGATCGAGTGTGGCTCAGAGTGGAGATTGGGACAGATGTGAGGGTGCATTAGTGTGAATAGTATCATCAGGGATAAGGTAAGCTTTAAAAAGAAGAGATGGGTTTTTAGAGAGGGTCTAAAGATTTGAAGGCTGTGGGAAAGTCTGATTGAGCATTGTAGGGAATTCCATAAGTGGGGAGCAGCGCAGGAGAAGTCTGGTAGGTGGGAGTGAGAGGTGGTTACCAGAGATGAGACACGGCGCAGGTCAGAGGTAGATCTAAGAGGGCGCGAGAAAGAGTATTTTGATATGAGTTTTGAGATGTATGCAGGGGTGGTGTTATTGAGGGTTTGTAGGTGACGGTGAGTAATTTGAATTTGATTCTGGAGGACACAGGGAGCCAGTATAGGGATTTGCAAAATGGTGCAGCAGATGTGGAGCGGTGAGAGAGGAAGATCTGTCTTGCAGCAGCATTTAGGATGGATTGAAGTGTGGATATATGGGTGTCAGGAATGCCAGATAGCAGGAGGTTGCAGTAGTGAAAACGGGAAATGATGAGGGAATGGATAAGAGTTTTGGTGGTAGCTTGGGTAAGAAAAGGACAAATGTTGGCAATGTTTCTAAGATGGAGTTGACAGGATTGGTAGATAGTCTGGATATGAGGAATAAAAGAAAAGACAGAGTCAAGTGTGACACCAAGGCAGAGGGCATGGGAGACTGAGGGAATTGTGGTATTGTTGATCACCTTTGTGAGAGCAGTTTTAATATGTTAAGGGTGGAAGCCTGATTGCAGAGAGTTGAGAAAGGAGTGAGAGGAGAGATAGTGAGACAGGCGGTTGTATAACAATCGCTCAAGTAGTTGTGGAAGCACCCATATTACTAGGTTTAGTGCAGGAGAATACCTACTCTGTTCATCGTACATGTTACATGCACACGTGCAATGAATTGTTCACATCTGAATCTGCTGGCTACACTCTTGGTGGTGAAAAGATTCTATTACATAAAATTATTTGTTTAAAATGAAAATATTGACTTTATTATTACATTATTTGTTTTCATCTTATTCCTGGTTACTTATTCCTCAGACCAAGCTATTTAGATGGAATATACCTAATAATAATAAATAACCATATTGGTATCTCTAGTATCCTTAACCTGTTCCAGTGCACTGGGGAAGGGGAGGGAGATACAAAATAACCCCCCCCCCCCCCCCCAGAGACTACCAGCTCCACATTGGGGCTCTTTTATCACCATGGGCTGTGGGGGCCAGTGTAATGATCAGGACCTCAGTGGTTCTGATATATTGGTCCCTAAGACCCTGACCCATTACACTAGTAAAGTGTCATCGCAGTAAACACACCCTGAAAGACGTCATTCACTACTTTATAATCCAATGCAAAATTAAAATAAAAACATAAGAAGTGACGCCAATTACTATCGTGGGGAAATATCTGTGATGGCAGAATGTCTAATGGTACTCCCATACAATTCAGTACATAGACATTAGCACCAGGGCTCTTAGCAATCAGTTTGCATAATCTGCTATTCATTTTTTTGCCTTTATTTCTTTTTCTGGATAGGATTACAAAGAAAGAAGAATTTCCCATTACACTACAGTAAGATGTACAGTAAGATGTACAGTAATCTTAGCTCTTGGAATTTGTGGGAGATGTTTTTATGCACCAGCAACACGGTGTCCTCCACCTAGTAGGTCTAGAAATAAGCGATACTTAGCTGCTCATGGCCGTGGAGTGCTGTAGTGGGAAGTCCAGAGTGATGTAGTGCAAGTTCCAGTGGTCCAAGTCTATTGTGAAAATGATTTAATAAATCTTGTATCGGGCAAAATATTTAAAGTAGCATTCAAACATTTAAACACATTTGACTCACTTGCTGAAATGTAGCTGCTGAAATGTAAGAAAACATCTAACTCATATTAATGTCCCTGTTAGATAAAAAAAATAATTAATCTCTCCAAGTCTCAGCCCTGACCAAGATCAATTCTAGTATCACCAGAATTAATTATTTAGAACAAAGCACCAGCAACACTGAAGATACAAAACACAATGAAGGACCAATCACAGCAGATGATGACCGAGAAAGTAGACGACCTAGAGAGCCAACTGTTGACACAACTTACGTTTCATCCTAGAAATCATAATGACTCCCTCACTCTTACATTATCTCAGAACATCTCTTACTTTAGACTTTCAAGTTTATATTGGAAATCCCAAAAGGGCACATTATTTCAGGCAGGGAAGAATGACAAGTAATTACCAAACACCTAGTATCAATGCAAGGATCCTAACTGCTTTAAAAAAGAAATAATTAAACATATTTAAATCTATTATTATGGATTATACCATCCAGAGATGCACACACACCAACTTGATACTTGTTCAATAATCCCCGTGTGGAAGCCTTTGCTGGTGAAAACTGGCAAAACTTACCAGTTTTCTCGCTGACAGTAACCCTTTGATATATGGGTCAAAACTAAAAAAGCATTATCGCAGATGTTGGGGTTTTTCGCCCTTTAATAAACCTGTTTTTCCAAAAGAGAAGAGAAATGTCTGAAGATTTCTATTTCTATCGGTCAAACTAAGGTTAACATATATATCTTTACTAACCGTCTCACTGTTAATCACTATTTGTAAAGCCATGTCTCCCTTCCTATTCACCAGTTGCCCCTGCTCACCTCTCAGCCCCTTAACAGGATCAAATACTAATCTTGTTCATTCTGTTTTGCATTTTCATATTAACGGTGGGGCTATGAAGTGTATTGGAATGAATGCTGGAGCAGTTCTTGGTGCTCACCCTAATATTTTATCAGTTGGAAAAAATATAAAGTAGTATTGAAGCATATTCTTCTGAGTTTGTTTTGTTTGCAGTCTTTGTGTTTCCTGGCATAAGCAATGTTTTGCCATCAGGACCCGTGTGGCATTGTGGAGACAAAGCAGACTTTTGAAGTCATCTATCTGGGACAGAATGCTTTAATAGTTTGAAGGTCAGGACAGAGTCTGGTCAGGTAGGGTGGAGATTCCCGTATGTGGAGGGCAGCATGGGAGAGGTCTCTTTGAAGCGGGAGTGAGTTGAGGTGATAATAAGAGGCTCAGGTCAGTGGCTGATCTAAGATCATGACTTCATGACCAGGATGTATGAGGAGATGACATTGGTGTTACGGGACACATCATTTCTTACAGGGCAGAAACAAAGAGGACTGGACCAAATACTAATATTATCATACAACACTACCTAACGACTCCCAGTGCTCCAACTCTTGTAGAACTTCATTCTCCTGAGCACAAACTAAATGATGTTATACAAGCAATTAGCTAGAAGGGGAATTAAACACTGAAAATGAAAGCATATTGTAGCAATTACATAGGAACCCTCAGACACCCTGTACACAATATCTGAAGAGGTTTCTGGTGCTCTCCATACATGTTAGTCTAATGATTATAGAGCCACCCCCAGACCCTATCACTCAGGATACACTGCTGAAAGAAGCTAAAATCCCCAAACGTATTTATATCCATAGACAGCTTCTCGGCATGGATATATCACAATCCCTGGAATCAACGCTACTATCTCTAGACTGCAAGCCCAAAAATCACCTGGTCCAAACATCCTCACATGTTACCCCTACTTACTAGCACTATATCAAATATTCACAGTTCTTGCCGCACTGCCAAAATTTAATGAGGCCTATACATTGCTTGTTTGTAAACGTGACAGACTCCAAATTAGTTACATCTTATTGACCAATCACACTTTTAGCTCATCAAAATATTAGCTAAATTCATGGCCGTGAGACACCAATGGAGTGAATCCAAATTGAAAACAAGTCAATAAAAATATTGGCTTTTGACAACCATATTGTTCTGTACATTTCCATCCAGAGGTCGTCTCTTCTCCCCTTAATCATGAAGATTGAGGAATTCTGCAAAAGTTTAAGGTTTTTCAGTTAATAATAAATTTTGTTCATTTTTATTGGTTGTCCTCACATGACATATTACATTCTTATTTGTGTTTTGGTTATTTTTCTATAATAAGTGGTAATTGAGCGCAATACATTTTATTATATAATTGTTGCCTATGGGAAGGGATTCCTAAGTATTGCTGCTCTTGTCGCTTTGGGGTTGAGCGCAGTTCCTATTTTTTTGTCGATTTTTGTCAATAATAAGTCTACTGTAATTTGCCTGGAAAAAAGGGTGTACTTATCTCCCCGGGATAAAGATATTTCTCTCAAATGGGCAGACAAAGGCATCACCTACTGAGGCATCCAAGTACTTAAAAATCACGATGGCCTCTATGCTTTTAATATTACTAAGGCTCTTAGTGTAATTTCCAAAGAACTTGTGGGTTGCTGTTGTCTCCAGTTGTCTTACAGGCAGATAAAACCTTATTAAAATGGTCTTGTGTTCTAGGTTAATGTACCCTATTCTGTCATTAGCAGCAAAGATAAAAGACTTATCAACACTGCTGTTCACAACTTTATCTGAAAGGGTAAAAGACATGGATAAGCTTAAATAAGTTGCAGAAATCCAAATTTAATGGAGGAATTAACCTCCCGAATAAAACTTTCTATAACTAACAGCTCAATTACGCTGCTTGAAAGATTGTCTTCTCAACCAAGACGTTCCACAACATATTCTAGACAACTCCTTACTAAACGTTGGCATATACTGAGACACAGATACAAACTGAATACATAACCCAGTTACAGCTGCCTACCCCTAGATCACCATATACATAGGCACAAACCATAGAAAAATATAACGTTATACGACCAGTTAGTTTGGCCTTTCTCCAAGCCCACCATAATATCAGTAGTATGGTGAGGGTACTCTCCGACACTGATAGGAATAAATGTCCCCCTTTCATATACTCCCCCAAAAGATGTAAGCAATTCCTCTGCATTATATCAGACTTCTCCCAGCACCCACTACACGGACTATTTTCACTGCCTCTGGAACTTCCGTAAGATCAAACACTTCTGGATCCAGAGTTGGAGATTTGCCTGGAATAGCTGGAGAAGAAAGGCTGCAGAAATAGCTGGGGACAGTGGCTATGAGGCATTGAGGCTCCTGCTGAATTCAGTTACTTTCCTGCTCCCACAACCCCGCATTCATACCGCAACATCCTGCGAGATGTTACTTCCTTTGAATTAGGCATAGTGAGATGCATGAAACTTTGGACACAAAAGTATACCCTACTTTCCCGTCCATGGAAACTTCCACTTCCCGCGCAGAATTAATTGGGATCCTATCTGTCACTGTCCCAGCTGAAAAAATATCACCAGCTTGTAGTTAATTCTAATCCAGGTCTGTGTCATAATAGATGAAATACTCTCTGATAATACAGGAACTTCAGAATTTCTCTAGTTATAGTCAAGCTGTCTTTGATTACCTGTCAACCTCCATAAATGATTTACTTATAAATAAGCAGAGAAGGCATGATCTCATAAGTGTCACTGGCATGAAGCATTCAAGTGTTAGCATGACAGTAGCATGTTTCGGGAGTACCCCGACTTTACTGAATTACTCCCCCTCCCCCTCTGCTTGCTCGGACACTGAGGGGCGGTGGTGGCCTTTGCGATTGCAATCTACTAGTCACTGCAAGTAATCAACGGGTAAATCACAATTAACTAGTGGGGCGCTGCTGATCTGCTGTAATATTTATTTTTTTGTAACAAATTTCCTGTAAAATGAAAATCAGTCCTGGGGGTATATTTGCTGAACTGCTGGTTTGAAAAAGGTGAAGATGTTTCCTATAACAACCAATCAGATAATTTAGTACAGACCAATCATTTATTTAGTACATTCTGCAAAATGACAGCTAGAATCTGATTGGTTGCTATAGGCAACATCTCCACTTTTTCAAACCTGTAATTTAGTAAATATACCCCCTGGAATCCATAAATCCATAAGTATTTAGTAACAGTACAAGAAGAAATTCAGTGTAACATTTACATCCAGATCCCCATCTTAGCCCCAGCGTGCTGACACCCTCAATACTGTATATTTTAATGGTTGCAGAGCAAAAATCCATAAACCCTTGCTCATGCCAGATTCTTTAAACAGAAAAGTAGTTGTTCTGTAGCCTACCCACAAAGTGTATTGGAAGAATTGAATTAACACTCTTTTGTGCAATAATGCTGCGGTATCAAAATTTCACCATTACTTAAAAAGTGTGTGTTGTGTCCAATTCATTCTGACTAGGTAGGAAACTATTTCTGTAAGGAAGGAGATGTCTGGGGAGCCTGTCCTTTTTCCAGCAATGTCAGTTGGTGCCAGTATGAAAAGCATTTTTTATCTCCTACTCTAAAATAAGTATTTTGTTCTGATAAGATGATAAAAATAGCACATGCCAGGGTTATATGGAAAAATACTTTAAGTTTATCTTTTGCATATTTCTGAATATCTTCTCAAAGGGTTTAATACTAGAACAAACAAGGAGCATTATCTGCCCTCTGGATGGTGGGTCATGACCGCAACAGGGGGTCCCGACACCCTCTGCTGCTCTGAGAGCGGGAGACGTTTCATTGGTTCAGGTGGAGGAACAGCAAGATTTCGCCTGAAGGAGAATAGGAGAGATATCGCAGGATTGTAAGAAGTCCCGCGAATATGACAAAAATTGTAAAGTTTATTAAAAAGAAAGAAGAAAGAAAATAATAATTTTATATGAAAAGAATAGTGGTATTCCTATTTGAAGTTATTGAAATTAATATATGTGATTAAGGGGAAGGGGCTTATTGGCTGCTTCTGAAAAACCTAGGATATTATGGTTATATCTGGGGCAATTCTGGGACCTGGCCGTGGGGTTGGTCCGAAAGGGTTCCTGTCCCACGGATTGAATTATTATATCCTAGTTACTTTTGCCACCTGGAGAGGATGTCAGCTTCCCAGTTGGATGACCACACGTACATGACACTTATCTAGTTTTTACTCTTTTGTTTAACAAATTTTATAAGAAAATTTGCTGATTCTGAATCTGGAAGCCTAAGACGTGCTTGTAGTTGGAGTGCACATGTGTGCGTCAGCGCTGTTCAGCTGCCCTGGCAAACGTGTGATCATTAATTGGACGGCGATCGACAATCTACCTTATCAATGAGTCTTTAGAAATAGACCCCTTGGTGTGAGCTGAGAAGTGCATTGTCAGACGTGGGATATCCTGACAGGATCATTGGTCAATATGACAACACACATGGGAACAATATTTGACTGGTTGTCTCTCTGGATAATCATTGTGGCCCCTGCACACAGGGCGATAGTACTTCTCTACATTTTCCACTATGCCTGATAATGTTCTATCGATTTCAACAAGATTTTTACCAATACTTACTGACTTGCTTAGACCTGCTCTCTCTATGAGATGTAGAGGGGAGATCTACAAAGTTGGGTTGGTGTGATTTGTGCCATTGTGCCCATCCAACCAAACAACAATGATGTCATCTCAGGCCTCCACCATTGTATGATGACACAATCTGTTTCATCATGTCCTAGTTCCTGCCCACTTCTCTGGCCATCTGGGTGCATTTGAGACAGACATCCGGGAGAAACCCCATGTATACCTGACCTTAAGGCCTCACACGTTGTGATATCAGGTCAGCTGACCGATACCTGCTGCAGAGTCTAGTTACACTTAAAGTCTCCGGACCTCAGTTTGTCCTATTCCGCATTTGTGTTAGTAGAACATTCCTCAATAATAGTATATCAGAGGACTTTTGTTTTTAATCGAAATTCTACAGAACAGCAATTAATACCATAATAACATAACGTCTTACTTAAAAGTAAATAAAAAAAAAAAATTAACCTGGCTATTGTCTCCTCCATCCCTGAGGAGCAATGAAAAATACGCAGAGCTTCTTTCTCCTCTTAGAGGTGCAAATTTTGTAGAACAGGCTGAAAATTGAATTATCAGGTTCTAATTCAAGCAGAAATCTAAGTATTCTCCTTACTTATATTGTTAACTATAGAAGCTGATTACTTGCAAATTCCCAGATAGTAACATAAATCAGATCAAATATAAGAACCTCCTGTTTCTGCATCTGATATCCTCCCAGTATTTTCAACCCAGTATCAATATTAATCAAATCTAATATTTGTTAAGCAAAGATTTATGAGATTTCCTAAGTAATATAACCAATGCCTGCAGAGCGTAAAGCAAATTAATTAGATAGCAAGACAAAGGAATAAAAGGAAGCACAAAAGATATTCAGATACTTGTATATAAAAACGTATAAGTCACATTCCCAGGTAATTTTATCCAAACAAGATTCTAATTTATTTCATATATAATATCTTAGATGTATTAAAATAATTATAAAAACACAGTAATCAGCATCAATTTTAGCCCGGGGGCAAGACTTGACTCAGGAGCCTATTGGAAACATTTTAACGGTCTTACGTGCATAAGTCTTCCAATAATAAGATGCGCCTTGACAAATAGCAATAGGATAGATGTATCAGAAGAGAAGTTGTTCTAAGTACCAGCAATCCTTGTGAAGATTAGTTCCCTGACGCGTTTCTCTAGCAGCAAGCTAGTTTCATCAGAGGGTGTGTAGCTAGATCTGAGCAGACGTGAAGTATTGAAACAACTTATAGCCAATCAAATATTTCACACACACACCGGTAAAGACTTTCCATCAAGCCTGGAAATGCTTTGTTATACTTGGTTGGTACAATAAAATATCACCTAATATACATTATTTATAAAATAAATTAATATTACAAAGTTAAAATCTGTGGACAGCTCATTAATGTAAAAAGACACAAAATAAAAAAATGCACCCCATTTATTAAGCATATGATGTCTGCATACATAACCTTTCCTAAAGTCAGCGATAACACAAGCCCTTATTAAATAAACATCATTAGATATCGTTCATCTGCATTATAGATAACAACAGTATGTTTTAATTATTCCACATCTCATATTTAGAATATACCAAAAACTATATAAAATGTAAGTAATCATAGATAACTACAAGTCTCCCATCCAGACCCTGGACAGAGAGTCTCTTGCTTAGCAAACTGTACAAACTTTGAGAACTCTTAACAGCACTAACACGTCCTTCTGCCAAAATTTATATATCTAAAATCAAAAAGATAAGGATAAAGAACAAAACCTTTGTGTCCTATAATATTATGCCTATGAAACTTAAATATTGAGAATATGTCTACATATCGATGTTAAAGAGGTGGTGTTGCTAAAAATCGTTTAATTCAATATTCCCATTGAGGCCTATTGTAAAAAGAGGAAATCTGTAATCTGTAGTGGGAGCTGCTTGTACAGTTCCAATACTAGTGTCTTTAAATGCTATAACCAGGCCCGGCGCTCCCATTAGGCAAGGTTAGGCACTTGCCTAGGGCGCCGGGCTCTGGAGGGCGCCTGGAGGGCGCCACAGAACTGGAAATTAATTTTAAAACTGTGCGGCGACCGCTGACCATACCTGTCATGGCCGCCGCACAGCATTCAGATGCATGGGGATGGGGGGAAGAGGCTATTGCTCACCACCGCCGCCTCTCTGCTCCGTCTCCTCCCCTCCACTCACTAGTGTCAGTGAGTGGAGGGGAGGAGACGGAGCAGAGAGGCAGCGGTGGTGAGACAAGGTAAGAAAAGACGGGGGGAGGAGGGAGGAGGGCGCCGATTTTTGCGAGGGGGGGGAGAGGGCGCCATGGACCCTTCATATTGTTTCTGATATTGCATCGATGCGCTAAGAAGCGAGTATTCAAAGACCTAATTGTGCAGCTACATATTGTAGACGACAAGTACAGTTGATAAGCGGTCTGAAAATTGATGAAACTTCTAATTTTACATTAGAAATTTGCATTTGTTACCAATAAGGCTGCAAGTAATGCACCCACTCCTGTTATATTTATTTTGGTTTACACAACAGCCATTCTCCATTCCGTTGACCCAACTGTTATGTCTCTATCTTTGTTTTTCCTAATGAAAAAACTGTCTCTCAAAGTATTCGACTTCCAAAAGATAACTTTCGGTTTCTCAGACAGTCACAGTATACATCCAATTTTAACAATGTGAAATTTTATTAATAATGTTTCGCATCTGACAGGAATATGAATTATATTCAGATATAAAAGACAGACATCTGTCAAATGTATTCTCAGGATTATGAGACGCAGCTAAAAGCGATTCTCTATTATGTAAAGGTTACTTCCTCATAGACAGATCTAGAAAGATGTGAATGATATAACCAATTTCTGCAAAAGATCTGAGAAGCGATGTAGCTTGTTGTGAAATAACGACTCCTCCTAACTCATAGGAGTTGCGCTTTTGGAATATTGTTTTTCCACGTATTCAAAGGACAACTGCAATAATATAAAAAATTGCTACAGTCAACCTTTTTTTATTATATATGAGAAATGATAAAGTTTTTTTAGATATATTTTTTCCTTTTCTTCTTTTCTTTTGCTCTTTAATTTCTCTCAGAGTGTTAGGCACACCCTCTACAACGCAGCAGCACATTCAGGTCCTTTTAATGTTAATTAGTCTTAATCTTTATATTCATTATTTGAGCGCCAGTGTTTATTCAAATAATGTTAATTAGATGACATCTGCCTGAGAAGGTGAGACTGACGATATCCATGTATTCATTTTCTGTGTAATGGAACATACATCAGAACACAAGGGCTGCAAGGACACGCTCATCCCATATTGCGCTCATCACATATTACGCTCATCACATATTGTGCTCATCACATATTACGCTCATCACATATTGCTCTCATCACATATTGTGCTCATCACATATAGCGCTCATCACATATTACGCTCATCACATATTGCGCTCATCACATATAGCGCTCATCACATATTACGCTCATCACATATTGCGCTCATCACATATTACGCTCATCACATATTGTGCTCATCACATATTACGCTCATCCCATATTACGCTCATCACATATTGCACTCATCACATATTGCGCTCATCACATATTGCGCTCATCCCATATTGCGCTCATCCCATATTGCGCTCATCCCATATTGCGCTCATCACATATTGCGCTCATCACATATTGCGCTCATCCCATATTGCGCTCATCACATATTGAGGTGTCTCAATATGGATGGATTGCACCAACCTCAACAAGCTGGTTTGGATAATGACTTTGAATAGAGCTTCAGAATTTTAGCATTTACTTTGAAGTTAGAAACCTGGGTACATCATTCTGTGACCTGTAGACTCTGGCATTAGATGTGAGCAAATAAAGAGTCTGCGTTAATACCCAAATTGCTACTATAGTTTGCAATAAATGGATCTAGAAAAAGTTGAGGAAACTGTTTCCAAAATACCTAATTTTCAGAATTTAGAGTAAATGAGTCTATGAAATGTGGTTGTACAGCGCTGCGAAATTAGTGGTGCTATATAAATAGCTGCTGATGATGATGAATCTTTCATCATCCACATGGATTGTTGTCTTCTGTTCCTGCTCACAATGTTACAAGTTATAGATCGTCTATGAGCAACACTAGTCTGGGAGGTAACGACCAAATGTTTACATTTAATGGCTGAAATCAGGGAGAGAACCGCATCTGAGCTGTAGACCAACATTACGATGGGCTGTATTATCTGTGATGTTACAATGTACAATGTGCTAATATTATTGTACAGCCTCTACCAAGGAAGGAGATGTATAGACCTCCAGGACCTTGCTGCTGTACATTATGCTGTGGCACGATCTATAGAAACACCTCTTAGTTATTGGACAGATCATTTACTGATCATATACCAAAGCTGTAACCAGAGGGAGCTCCTTATTTTATGCAAAGCCTGCACGGCTCATCTAGTAGGAAATGCTAAACCTTGGTTTTGACAGCCAACGATGGGTGGTTGCTTTATCTTAACTACCATCATAATATGGTTGGATAATTGTAACCTTAGCCAGCTATTATCTTTCACATCCCTTCCAACTTGTGGGTAGGCAGCATTGGGATAGGAGCCTGGCTATGTCATGATGGGAAGTGGCCATTCCTAATCAGGGATTCCCCCCCCCCCCTCCCCTCCCCGATGTGTTTGCCCTCTTCTCTCTTCCCCTCCAAACAGTGTTATTTCCACAAACGCCAATGTACACGGCACCCATTCACCATTACCCCGCCATGCAGAATCCTTCCCAACTTTCCCACAAAGTTGTCCCGATCGGGATGGTGGGACGGAGCCCTCAAATCGGGAGGTGATAAGTAATAAGTACAAAGAGTTTAAGAATCAGAAATATTTCTCAGTTTTTCATCATTGTGTCTTTGGTGTGTGATCAGTCACTTTACTTGTTTTCATCTATTTACCACCTACTTTAGTTCAATTTTTGTCTCTGTTTCTAGAACTGTTTTAACCCTTAGCTAATAATCATTTGTACATTTATAAACCTGACCTTAAAATGGTTAAACGTTTGCATGGCTACTGCTTGAGTACAGCAGTGCCAGGTTAGCTCTGAGTCATGGTCAAATAAATTTTACAAATTCTAACAAATGTGCTTTTAATGACACTGAATATTTGGAGCCATTCATGGCCAGAGGAATGTGTTGAGTTTGGGATTTTTCTTTCTTCAGCTTGGAGTTTTAGAAATATTCTCCTGAGTCTAACAGAGAATTAAAGCTCCAGCATTGAAAATGCCTGACCTCTGCAGTGCCAGATGGGGGGTGCTGATAATTGTGGATCTGCCACTTTCTGATTTGTGACAAGCTGTGAGATCTCTGCCCTGCCCCTTCATGGGGGACAGTTTGTAAAATCTTGGTGAAAGAAATGGATAATAGACATATTGCAGAAAAATATTGTGATACATTTAAATATTAATCTGATGCTTAAAATGTCACTTCCTCAAAATCTGAACCTTAAGGCCTTGTAGCCACCTCTGTGTATGATCGGTAGATTGGTACATGGGTTTATACGTTTCAATAACTGCAAATGTTGTCATACTGCACTATTTATCTGTGTGTATTCTGTAAAAACCTGGTACCCAGACTGTCTGTTTCTGCACCAATCAGTGCTTCCTGCTGTGCTCAGGTAGCGCTGTGCTTACAATAGGCTTAAATACCGTGTGCGTGGGAACATTCACAGTGATTCAAAAAACTGTTGTGTCTACACTATGTGACTTGTTCTTTTCAGAGTGGTGGTGGGGGGGGGGGGGTGTTTGCTCTGCAGAGGGTAATTTTTTTTCTCTGTAGAAAAAAATGTGCTTGTGTTGTAGCGGGTGGTGTGTCTGGTTGGCGAGGTTGGTGCTCTTACGCTGGTGAGGTTGGTGTGTATCAGTTGTACAGGGTGCTGCGCTTGCGCTGTAGTGGGTGCTGTGTCTAAGTTGGCGAGGTTGGTGCTCTTACGCTGGTGAGGTTGGTGTGTATCAGTTGTACAGGGTGCTGCGCTTGCGCTGTAGCGTGTGAGTGGATGTTTATTGTAATAACTTAAGAATGTGGTTAAGGTGACTCAGTTTCCAGTCTGCTGCTATTCTTACTGACTTCTCTGTGTGGGAACAGCACATATTACTTTGATGTATAGAAGCAGCTGTAATGTAAGATGGAATAGAAATAAAATGACAGACACATAATACAATGTTGGGATATTGTTTCTATATAAATTGCATAGTTCCCTCTAACTGTAATACTGTGTACAGAGCCCATTTCCTGGTAGGGCCCAATAACACTCAGGAATGGTCATAAAGCTGAAGCCCTTGGACATTCTACATCACTGCGTTGACCCAGCTATACTACTGAAAGCCCATGTATAAAAAATCCCATGTATAAGGTATCTGATCTGGGATTTGAACCATGAAATCTAAGACATTAATCTTTCAGCTCAGCTATAGCTTGCATAGATTATCTAATGTTCTATTGTTCTTAATGTTTCACAGAACCTGATTGATTGATTGATTACACCTGTAACTCTCTACTGAACAATCAAGGGCATGGTCAGCCCTCAGTCTCTGTCAGGCCTTGTCTGTACAATAGGTTTCCTAGTGACACAAAAGTGTTTTTTGGCTAAAATCAAGTTAAATATTAGTGGCAAAAGGTATTTGAGGGTCCTTCCTTCAGGTTTGCCCCTAGAGTAATGAAGAGAGATAGAAGGTTGTCTCCGGCAGGTGTCCGGGATGACCGTAGTGCACAACACGGTGCACCTGAATGTTCCTGAGGAGAAAAAGAAGCAGAAAAGGTTTGTCTTTGTCTTAAGAAACATTTTGGATGAGCTGACTGGAGTAATGAAAGAGGAGACATTATTTATCCAGGATTGTCAATCAATTTATATGATATTATTTTTTTTACCAGCAGGGAGTATGCCTACTTTCATACAAAGCTTTAGGAACACATGACTAGGACCCAATCCTGGAGAAAAGAGGAATTGTTCCTCTCTTTTCCAGCCTGGAGAAACCCCTCTTTTGTCTGTAGCAAATGTCGATGAGGATTGCCCTAGTGGTAAGTACTGTGGGAACTGTAAATGGCCCAGTCATAAATCTAGAGCCTTAAAGTTATGTGTCCTGTGCGCAGAGACTGGACACAGATGCTTTTTGTGATCCAAGGCAAAACACAGTGTGGCAAAGTCTCTGGGAGATGGAGGACCAGAGGAAGCCAGGAAGGAGAGACAGCCAGTGAGCCGAGGTAGGCAGCACCAAGTGTGCCGCTGGTGAAGGGTAAGGAGTGTTGCCTGGAAACCAGCAGGGATTATCTATACACGAGATGTGCGGCGAGACTGTTCAATGTCCCAGAGACTGATTCATCCCACTACATACCCGGGGCCTTGGAGAGAAAAGACAAATGTAAAACAATGCAGCCTGTAGCTGTGAAGAATGGTTACTATGCTCAATGTACCATGGAGAGCCAGGAATAAGACACATCTGAAAGGGACATGCACGTGTTATAAACATATAGTCAAAAATACTGTCACAAGCTCCTGCGAAATGCGACAACTTTTACACAAGGCACATAGTTACACAGAGCAAATGCACTTGCATCCAACTCTTAAGTACAGCCCCAAGTGTATACATTATGTACAAAGTAGCAGGTCATAGCTTGATAATGTGTGTAATTTAATGTTAAACATTAGCGTGTGGTACATTATTGTGGAAGCTTTATGCAAGAATGTTGGAGGATGAAAGGGTTAAAAAGGGTTTTTGGATATGTATTGAGAGCTGGGGGTTGAGAAAACATATTTGAAAATGTGCTGTAATGTTAGGATTGTGTGAAGGAGAGAGTGGGGGTCTTGAATAAAATATTGCATTATTGATATGAATTAAGATAGATTGGTATGGATGTAAGACATTAGATTGATGTTGCAAAGAATGAAACACATTGTTGAATGATAAAGGTGTAACATTATATGTAGAGTGAAAGTGGAAAGTGTGGAGAAAGATACAGTAAAAAGTGTACATGTTTTTCTTTTAGAACGTGTGTTGCAAGTGAGGAGATACATGGGATTTTGGATGAGAATGGAAGTGAAGTGAGTGGGGAGAGGCAAATGACTGAGAGGAAATAGATAAAAGGATATGATGAGGATGTGGAAGGTGAAGTGCGTGGAGTATGGATAATGAATGAGATTGAGGATATAGAGAAAAGCATATAATGAGTGAGGAGAGAGAGAGGAAAGGATATGAGGATATGAAAGGTGAAGTGCGTGTGGTATTGAATAATAAGTGAGTTGGAGAAAAGCATATATTAGGAATATGGAAGAAGAGGTGAGTGGGGAATATGATAATGAGTGAGTGGAGATAGAGGAATGGATATGATGAAAATATGGAAGAAGAAGTGAGAGGGGAAGAATATAATGAATGAGAGGAGATAGAGGAAAGGATATGAGGATATGAAAGGTGAAGTGCATGGGAATTTGGATAATGAGTGAGATAGAGTAAAGCATATGATGGGAATATGGAAGAGGAAGTGAGTGGGGAAGTGGAGATAGAGGAAAAGATATGATGAAGATGTGGAAGGTAAAGTGTTAAAGTAAAATAATTAGATGAAGGTTGTAAGTAGTTATTTCTGTACACTACAATCAGTTGCGATGCAATGGATACACAACCTAATTATAATCGCAATAACATGTAAATAAATGTAATGTTTGTCTATTGTTTTATATAAAATAAAGTGGTAAAGAAGCTAAATAATGACGATAGTACACGGACATAACAGAAGTGTGTGGGGAAGAGACAATGAGTGAGAGGAGATAAAAGCATATAATGAGAGTACGGAAGTGGAAGTCTTGGAATCTGTTGATAGAGTGAATGGATAAAAGTGGCTGATGTTGGTTGGATGATTGAGGATGAAGTGAAGCAAGTGGTAGTGGGTGCAGCAAGAAATAAGATGCTTGGGAGGGATGTTATAGTACTATGACTGTATTATAATTCTGTTTTTTTATATGACCTCTTAGTAAACTGGACTACATTTTGGCTAGAGAGGCTGCTTGTTGGAATGTTATTAAATGTACCCGGCTTAAATCTAGTGTTTTATTTGTTGGGTTTCACTGGGGGAACTTTAACTGTCTGTGTCCTAATCGGAGTCCTTGTGTTTTTATATAATCCGAGAACCAGTAGAGCCTCAATCCTTGTTAAATAGGCTTCCCTATGCTTTCTGTGGGGAGGCTTTCACCAGAGAGAGCAGTAAATCTCTCCGTCGGTGGGAGTTGCAGCCGGCAGTACGTCGGCAGTAACCCATCATAGATAGGGAGAAGCCCAATCTCTCTGGTGATTCTCAGTTTAATATATAGAGCCCTCGCAAAGAGTGAGTAGGGCAATCACAATATCAAACACCACACCCCTTAGTACCAGTGGCGGATCCAGGGGGGGGGGGGCGATCGATCGGGGTGATCGCCCCCCCCTAGCAGGGGCTTGCTGCCGGCTGCTCTGATTGTGTTTTCACAATCAGAGCATCCGGGCAGCACACTGTCCCTACCTGTCACTACTGAACGGACCTGCACATAGTGTGCAGCCGCCGGCAGCCTCAGATGTAAAAAAGGGGGCGGGGCCTAAATCGCCACCCCTAAATCGCCCCGGGTAGAAGAATTCTCTAGATCCGCCCCTGCTTAGTACACCGCTAGTTGCTTCCGGGAGAGTTTCCTGATCTCTGTGTCCCTCTAATCTAGGAGTCTCCCAGACATTCCAGGAGAGTAGAACACTATGATATAAACTTATGTGTTTACCTAGTTGTATATGTATGATATATGTGTAATATATATGTATAATAAAGCGCTGTACTAATATTCTCATAAGTAAAGGTATAATTTTCACCCTGCTTTACTGTTCATGGTTTTTCCTTAAGAAGAAAACCTTCAGAAATGGTGAAAAATCATTTGTTCAAAGTGATTTTCATATTGTGCAGAATGCTGGAGCTCTGTTATATTCCTCTTTATAATGAGAGACGTGGCACCAGTGATTTACCAGCTACTTTGTGTCACAGTCTGGTGTCTCCTCAGTTTACCTCTGTATAATCAGACCTGTCAGGGAAGAAGGGAACGGAGCGGTCGCCTCCCTCTGTCCGTCTACAGATATGAGCTATAAATCTCTGGGTTCTCGGGAGGTTTGTCTGTCAGACTCTCTGGAGCCCACCTGGGCTTATTAGGCTGAAACTGCCTGGAGGGCACATAGCTCTACCTGCTGCCCCCCAGCCTCCCGCCAACTCTCCTCTCTGAAGCAGATTTAATTAAAATAATTTCCCTGAGTTAGACCATTGTGGGATATTGTATTGCTGTTATTATTGGTGTCCTAGAGGCAGATGGCCGCTTCCCCTCACCAATCACTGCATCCATCCAAGTGACAAATTGGGAAATACATCAGCCAGTCACAAACAAGTAGGAGAAGAGATAATCACTTTATAGTAAGCTGTGGTAAAGGAGAAGTGCACCTTTTAATTCAATAAATGTATATGAAAGACCCAAATACCCTTAACCAGCTTTACTTGTTGGGCAGAGATACTCTACCAGAGTTGGTCACATGCCTGGGCCATCAAAGGCCCTGCAACAAAAGGTACTTGTTAGATGCACCTTGTAATGAGATGTAGATAATCAATAATTAAAGGGGATACGGGTTGTAGTTGCAAAATATTCATTGAATCAATTTCTGCAATATTTTTTATAATATTTATTAATATTAAGCGGTCTTAGAAAATCTACATTATCGCCACACAATTATAAATAGAGGCGCTAGAGAGGCCCTGAGATCTGGCGAACTGGCTCCTGACCACTATTACCTGGACTGTGGTCTGCACAGCTCACCTGCTTAGTTCACATCATGACTTACTATGGTATGTCTTACACTCTCCAGTGCGGATTAATGTATCAGAGTTTGATTTGTAAAATATAACTCGACTGTGCTCTGTTATGTCTTTCATGTACTAATTTCTTGCCTGCCTATACTTCTGTTTATATATTGACATGACCAGGGCTGTATCTAATGATCTCCAAGAAATATTCCTCCTGGTTGATTTTGTATTTAAGAAAATAATATTTGCACAGCGCCAAATTTGCTTTGTTGATACATGAGGTCAGTGGATCCCAAACTTTCTCAGTTCGAGGCACCCTTAGGGTCTCCATAATTTTTTCAAGGCACCCCTAGGCCAAAATAAATACTAATTAGTCCCCTTTCTTGCTTTCCACAGGCCCAGGCCGCGGCACCCCTGTGAGATCAATGTAGCACCCCAGGGAGCCGCGGCGCACAGTTTGGGAACCACTACATTAGATTATCCTCTGATCGATGTAAAACATTATACTTCTCAGCATACAGGAATCATTGTTCTTTCAGTGACTTCCCTGTGACCACTGTGACACTGCTGAGGTCTCTGTGACACTGCTGAGGTCACTACGACACTGCTGAGATCTCTGACACTGTTGAGGTCTCTGTGACACTGCTGAGGTCACTACGACACTGCTGAGATCTCTGACACTGTTGAGGTCTCTGTGACACTGCTGAGGTCACTACGACACTGCTGAGATCTCTGACACTGTTGAGGTCTCTGTGACACTGCTGAGGTCACTACGACACTGCTGAGATCTCTGACACTGTTGAGGTCTCTGTGACACTGCTGAGGTCACTACGACACTGCTGAGATCATAAAGTTCAAAGCTCCAGTGACACAATCATGGAGTTTCACTTTTTGCTTTGCCGCTCCGCTTAGTGCTTTATTTATAAATGCGCGTTTTACTTAATTTATAGTATCTAGTAATAGGGCTTTTCAACAGTTACATGATCGACATTTATCTGGTCAACACCATAATATAGTCATGGCTGTAAAGTCGACAATAATGACATCGACAGTACTGTCTACATTTCAATTATCGACCTATTGTTGTCGACTTTCTGAATGTGTAGCTGTCGACCACATACCCTACTACCATACATTGTACACCTACTACCTATCTGCTAATATACATCAATATACACTGTACACCTACTACCTATCTGCTAATATATATCTATATACATTGTACACCTACTACCTATCTGATAATATGCATCTATATACACTGTACACCTACTACCTATCTGCTAATATATATCTATATACATTGTACACCTACTACCTATCTGATAATATGCATCTATATACATTGTACACCTACTACCTATCTGATAATATACATCTATATACACTGTACACCTACTACCTATCTGATAATATACATCTATATACATTGTACACCTACTACCTATCTGATAATATACATCTATATACATTGTACACCTACTACCTATCTGATAATATGCATCTATATACACTGTACACCTACTACCTATCTGATAATATATATCTATATACATTGTACACCTACTACCTATCTGATAATATGCATCTATATACATTGTACACCTACTACCTATCTGATAATATGCATCTATATACACTGTACACCTACTACCTATCTGATAATATATATCTATATACACTGTACACCTACTACCTATCTGATAATATGCATCTATATACATTGTACACCTACTACCTATCTGATAATATACATCTATATACACTGTACACCTACTACCTATCTGATAATATATATCTATATACATTGTACACCTACTACCTATCTGATAATATGCATCTATATACATTGTACACCTACTACCTATCTGATAATATACATCTATATACACTGTACAGCTGTTACCTATCTGATAATATACATCTATATACATTGTACGCCTACTACCTATCTGATAATATACATCAATATACACTGTACACCTACTACCTATCTGATAATATACATCTATATACACTGTACAGCTGTTACCTATCTGATAATATACATCTATATATACTGTACAGCTGTTACCTATCTGATAATATACATCTATATACATTGTACACCTACTACCTATATGATAATATGCATCTATATACATTGTACACCTACTACCTATCTGATAATATGCATCTATATACATTGTATACTTCTGACCTATCTGATAATATACATCACTAAAAATAAAGTATATTTTCGGATACACTTAGTCCATCACTTATCGTCAGAGGACAGCAATGTATCTATGACATACATATAAAATTAACAGCTCTCTAGTATAGGATGGTGATATCCCACCAGGAGTATGTAAAGAAGCTCTGAGCCCTGGTAAGCGTATAATTGTTGCTTTGTGTTAATAGACGGTGGAGCTACTTCTGAGATAATGAACATATTGTTTCTCGGTCACTTCCAGCTCTAAGTAACCTTCATTATATTCCTGAGCCGATCCCCCAGCAGCCCCAATCCTTGTTAAAGCTTGCCCAGAAGAGGAGCACGGAGTGGTGTGGGTAAGATCAGCTGCACAGTGGTGGCTGGGAGAGCTATTCTGGTACTATGGCAGCAGATGATGTCATCCATAGCTGCAATGCCACCTCCCCTCCCGGCCCTCAGTTCCTTAATGAGCCTGTTCCAATCCTTGGCATTGATGCTGGAGCAAAGTAAACTGCATGCTGTGTAAATGCATCTTTAAAGTCATTTTTATTTTGATTCTTTGCATGGAAAGGTTTGTTGGGAGGATTCACAGTTCACAATCTGCACTCATGTAATCACTCTTCTGCCTTTTTGCCCCTTCCCATCACAGAGTGCAGCAAATTAACACATAGATCTGGTTTCCTCATGAAGATTAATATTGTCTCTTCCATAAACAAGCCAAGATTTTTGTTAAGCTTTTCCAATCTTGAGCGGTTTTCATGGAAATGTGACAGTTGCACAGTTATGTGTGAACCCTTCAGGCAGTACTTTATGTCTGTGTATGCACAGCTCACTACATTATACTATTCACTGGAAGCTCCTCCATGCTGCATAACTCATCAAGCCACAATGTAACCCCAAACTTCCAGTAGGGTCCAGTGGTTGGACATACCAGCAGTGTGGGAGATGTCACATAGCTCAGTATGAAGACAGCGGGACTGCAAGCTCTGCAGCATCTTGGGAACAGGCTCTTTGTTTTAGTTAAACACAAGACATTAGAAGATTCATCAATACTATAGTGAGTAATCAGTTGTCTCTGTGGTAGGACCTGTCGCTTTCTACAATGATTTTTCCCTCCGGTAGTGAAGGGTCAGAATAGAAGGTATGAGAATGTCCAATATGAGGTGTTGTCTACAGAGAAATATGAAAAAACTGTAAAGTTCAGCATGAATGTTTGTTTTAGAGACATTGCCTGGACTATTACACTTATATGTATTACATAGAGGTAGTTTATTGTAGCTTAGTGGTGTCTCCAAATACCAATCATTTCATTCTTCCATTTCATTGAGTAATTGTATACTTTTGGCTGCTAATGTTATTAACATTTTTAATCACTAATACGTGTGGTTTATCTATATTAGCAATACCAGTAAATACATGTCTTGCTTTTTGTCCAAATGCTGCAGGTGTTGGTGCCAGTAAGTTTGTGTCAACATCAACAGGGACATTAAATGCTTGCATTATATCCTTCTGACGTTCAAGTGCTGCAGCTGCAAAGGGAGATTGTTCTGCAGTATTTAAAGCTTATTCCATGGAACTTGCATGGCTCATTTTAGGGATGGCTGTTTTATTCCTTAGTAACCTCATCAATGAATGATAGATTTCTGTTAATACTAAGCAAAGTGCCACTACAGCAGATGCATCTGACCTTTCATTTTTATTGTTTAAATTTTGGTCAGTAACTTCTCTTAACAGCCATATTTTGGTTTTAGATGTTTGCCATGCTATTTTTCTTACAGCATATTTGATCAGTAGGTTTTAGCCACTAGGAAAAAGAAATTACTAACTAAAATAGCATTGTCTCTAGTACAAATCAAAATCAAAGTGTATCGATATATTACTAATTGTGGTGCTCCAAATCAGGATCAAATGATTTGTACAAGTTTATGACAGGCCTATACAGTCTACAATACATTGCAGTATGCTGTTTGCACGGACAGTCTGAAGGATAAAGACCAGGGGCCTGATTCATTAAGGATCTTAAATGAAGAGGTATCTTATATCAGTCTCCTGGACAAAACCATGTTACAATGCAAGGGGTGCAAACTAGTTTTCTGTTTTACACATAAGTTAAATACTGACTGTTTTTCATGTAGCACACAAATACTTGATAGCTTATTTCTACACTGAAATTTAAAGTTGATATTTGTGTGTTACATGAAAAACAGTCAGTATTTAACTTATGTGCAAAACAGAAAACTAGTTTGCACCCCTTGCATTGTAACATGGTTTTGTCCAGGAGACTGATATAAGATACCTCTTAATTTAAGATCCTTAATGAATCAGGCCCCAGGACAGCAAGTGTAACAGACAACCAAGACTTTTTAATAAGTTTGTGTACTAGATGCAAGAAGACAGAACATTTCTCACACAGTGATTAATTGGTCACTAAAGTCCAGTGGGGCAAAAAAATAATTACCATACAGTAGTATTATAATTTTAAGCGTGATTTACCAAATTAGCAACAGAATAATTGTATGAATTTCAGCTGCTGGTCTATGGAGTTGGGTAGTGAGTATCCAATGCTGCCCTGAACTGGCAGAAATACTAAATTGCATTAAGCTGAGTAATGACAATGAGCAATGAATGACAGACCACAGTCACCTCTTTATAACTTTGTGCAAAAGAATTGCTAAATGCAACAGGACAGATCAAGTCTTGCACAGTGATCACTAGGCTAGTTATTCACCAGCCACTGGTAATGTTATTTCTGGTGCATCAATTGTATGAATTTCAGTGGCTGTATTTATCCCTCTTACAATGGTAATGCTCGTCTGTGCTAGTCTTATCCTACTTCAGTACGGAATGCTGATGACAGCTAGATATTCATTTGGTCGACAATTCAAGTGTCAACGGTATTATTATGTCAACAATTCACATGGTAGACAGTATTGTTAGGTCAACAATTGAAATGTAGATTATTAGGTGGATAATTTGAATGTAGACAGTGTTATATGGTTAGCGTTAGTGGTTTAGGGATACTATTGTCAATCTAATAATAGTGTCTTCATTGGAATGATCGACCTATTAATTTTGTCAACTTTCCAACCCTGTCTATATATTATGGTGTCAACCATATAAATGTTGATCATGTAACTGTTGAACATATGTATCATTAACAGATAGGTAATAGGTGTACAATGTGTACAATGTATATATCACAAGTCGGACCAACGGATCTACCGCCTGGGGTATAGCGCACTCACCTGCCTGGCTCCCTGCGTGTCACTGAGTTAGGGTCAGAGGACTGCCCATACAACCGGCTCACGTGATATTACCTCCCGAGAGGCGCGGAGTCTAACAGTGAGTGAGGTGTTCGCCAGGGATTCCCGCAAGGGAGTTTGGAGTTAGCTGCTCCCAGACTGCAGGTCGCAGCCCTCTTAGGGGGTGATGAGCGAGGCTGTACTGAGAACCAAGATAATAACTGAAGATGCCATGGATAGGAAGTAGCCCAATGACTGAGAGACTAAGAGTCAGTTTCCCAGGGCAACGGTAGAGACAATGTACTGAGAGTAAGGAACAGCAGACGAGTATGCAGGTTATACGGGAGACTGGTAGTGATGATCTTCTTGTAGATGTGCTGGACACTCATGGAACAGGTAGCAATAATCTGCAGAGCGTTACCACAGGATAGTGGAGTAGTTACAGAGGCTGTGATGATCTGCAGATAGATGTGCTGGAGACTTCAGAGAACAGGTAGCAAACCGGAGCCTGGGAACAGGACATCTGAACAGGAGAGTAGACCTGAAGATCTGGCAACTTGGTAGTAAAGCAAGTGCTTTAAATAGACAGAGCTGACAGGCAATTAGCCAATCAAGATACTGCAGGAAGTATTGAGCAGACCAGGTGTGTGCCTGCCCAGTTCAGACCAGCAAGTGAATGCAGGAAGAGGGAAACAGGTGAGAACAGTGACCATAATGCAGGTTTAGCTGGTGTAATGTGTGACACTGCGCCGCCTGCCGACTCAGTGGCACGGCGGTTTCCCCTGACGCCACCAATCTATTTTCTGTGTCTGCGCATGAGCAGACTCGTCTTTTATCACCTCCTCCTACCATTCATTGGGAGACTGCATAGTACCGATATCCTATTTCCATGTACTTAAACCATTAACAGAATGTTATTTCTTATTACTTTATCAGAATGTAATAACCACACGGACACCAGATATAACTTGGCATAAAGGTCATAGTTTATTTTTATTTAAATGAAAGTAAACTCTTAAGATTGTGGCAGCGAGAGCAGAGCAGTCAGCAATCAAACGCAAAGCCAATCAGAGGAAGGTCATCCCTTTACCCACTGGTCCCAGGAGTAAACTTCTTTACGATTAACTGGTGTTAAATTGGGCTAATGAGGTGACTGCGTCCCTTCTGGACTCGACATTGGTGCCTGCTCAAAGCCTGCCAAGGAGTCCTCCACTCAGATGAACCAAGAGTCGTGAATCTTCAGAAGGGGCATTGACCTCAGCCATACTGGTAACACCATATGCTTATTATCTGCTGACTGCCCTCTTTCCTATCACCGTGCCTCCTTTGTGAAGGAAAAACAGAAATTGGCAAGCGGTGCAGGAATCAAGGAACCAGTCCGCCCACAGAGGGAGGATATGTAGGGAAATCCTTTGACCCTCCCTGTGACACCCATTGGCTGGACAATGTAGAAGCATGAACCCTCAATGGTATGTCCCTGTCAGACACACACCATGAGTTTAGGTGCGTTCAGCATATTACTTCTCTTAGCAGTATCCCACAGGATATTTAAAGCACCTCTCCCACAGGTATGGTGCCTGTTCTTTGAATTAACAATAAATACCCTGCGCTGTCTACCTAGATATGGAAATAGATAAAGAGGTGGGGTGCTGCCTCTGGGGGTTGAATGGTCTCCTTACCATTCAGATTACCAATAAGTGTGACAGTTCCCTGGCGCACCACCACTAAAATAATGAAAAATGTTAAACAAAGTCCATACAAGTTATTGGACCATAATCTTTATAGGTGTAATGCAGGTAAAAAATATGGTGGCATCTGCCACTCTGGACAGAGTATACAACGTACTAATCAAGGTTGTCTGCTAATAAAATAACTACAGATATAACAGATAAATAGTCAAGTAGTGATCTGTATATAGGTCTAATTCTGTTGATTTATTCAAATAACGTGATCACTTGGTAAAGTGTAAAACTGTCCCAATGAATAACCGCAGCATAGGCACAGTGAAATAATTACCAGTCCCAATAGGGGTATGTGGGTGACATACTGTTCATGGGGGACATAAAGTATAGTGTCCCTCCAATTGTTGTCCGTCAATCCCAAGAGTTCCCTGGAATTAAAATGAAGAAATGGAAGTGGTGTGTGAGCAGAGTGTGCCGCTACTAAGATAGTCCAGCAAGTGCATGCGCAGCTTTTTCACAGTGCTCCCAGCTGTTTCTTTCCCTGTCTGCGGCTTGTTACCTTCCGTTTAGCAGGCGAATATTCCGTATTTGCAGCCTTATGGTTCAATTCAGCTGGGTTGATCACTAAGGTGATGTTCCTGTAGGATAGTAGTTAATAAGAATTATCAAACGCGTTTCACCTCTATTATAGAGGCTTCCTCAGGGATTTCTGATTGGTCACTCACTGGAGATAGGCGGTGCACTTCCAAACGGAGACTATGGGGTAAATGTATGAACATGCGGGTTCTTCAACACCCGCGTGTTCAGCGTGTTCGGCGATTAAATTTCAAGTGGCGCTGCATTGTAAAGGGAAACTTCCCTTTACAATGCAGAGCCGCTTGAAATTTAATCGCCGAACACGCTGAACACGCGGGTGTTGAAGAACCCGCATGTTCATACATTTACCCCTATATTGGTGTCAATACAGCTCGTGGTCATATTGTTTCTTGTAACACCTAAAGATCCTCAGGATATATTAAGGCAGCATGGTGGCTCAGTGGTTAGCACTTCTGCCCCACAGCAAAATGAGTTTGATTCCTGACCAGGGCCTTATCTGTGTGGGGTGTGTATGTTCTCCCCGTGTTTGTGTTGGCTTCCTCTCATACTCCAAGAACATACTGGTAGGTTAATTGGCTGCAAACAAAATGAATCCTAGTAAGTCTCTGTGTATGAGGGAATTTATACTGTAAGCTCCAATAGACAGAGACTTATGTGAGTGACAGCTTCCTTGAAAAGTCGGCAAGTGTGGGCTCTTTACCCCTTTTGCATTTTTTCACATTTTATTTTCTTACATCAGGGAATGAAATGAATTGATTCATGACTTCTGACCAATAAAACAATGCAATGCACCCAATACAACAATGTACCCTCCTCCTCTTCCCTGTGTATGCCAATCCCGGGTGTTTCTCAAGATAAAGGTTGTTATTCAGGGAAATTGGCAGCGATAGGATTTGTATCAGCTGTTTGGCTACACACTGCACCCCCCATAATAGTGATGGGGGAGACCACAGGGGGTGCTGCATGCAAGAAGACCTGTTGTATCCATATTGTAAGAAATGTATTAGGCTGCTGCCATCGCTGATATATTCTAATTCTAAGCAGCCAGATCCTTCAATCAACTCCTACAGCCAGTATGAGCTCAGTAAACTGCTTTACAGCCAGGTAATTAGTGGCAAAGTGTGTGATAACGAGCACAGGACCAGGGGAAACAGTCATTCAGGGCTACAACTCCCCATGCATAAAACTATGGGATACAATGCAGGGGTATTCCAACAGGGTAAACAAGTATTCACCCAAATAAGCCCTGGTGCAATCAGAGGAATTGTTTGGAGTCCCCCTGTGTACAATTAAAGTGCTTCGCTTGATTTCAGTATAAATAATGTGAGTGTGTGAGGTCCCACAGCCTGCTCCACAATATATAACATCATAAGCTTTTATTGAACATTTTCAAGAATAAATGGGGGTACAGAAATGAAAAAGGGAGGGTCAAAACAGGATAAATCACAAGGGGAACCCCCACACGGGGGGGGGGGGGGGGGTAATTCAAGTAAAACAACACTCTAACATCAACAACATACATACAGAGAAAAATGAATAAATAGTAAGGGTATACTAACCTCTGTATTGATGATACTTGTGGTATAATGAGTATCAGGAAAGTGTAGCATGTTCATTGGGTTGGGGAGATCATCATCATCATCATCTATTTATATAGTGCTACAAATTCCGCAGCGGAGATTCAATTAGGGCCACTGGAGAAGGAGAGAGTGAGGAATTGGGGGCATCTTGCGGCGCCAGGGCCATCTAAACCATTTCATGATGGGTGCTGATGCAGATGTGGAGTAATTCATGTCTATTGTTTCCATTTCAATGCTATGTTGAATCTTTGAGACGATTTGGGAGATGGTAGGGGGGGCGGGGGACTTCCAGTTTTGGGCTATCGCTGCCCTAGGCTATCAGCATATAGCCGAGAAGATAGCGTTTATGTTTAGGAATGGAAGTCCGGTATACATGGAGAAGAGCTAAGGCAGGGTCTGGAGTGACTGTGGTTTTCAGAACAGTGGAAATCAAGGCAAAATCTTCACACCAGAATGGCTGAAGCATCGAGCACGTCCAAAAGACATTGTAAACGTCTGCCACCTGAGTACATTGGCACCAGCAAAATTCTGATTGGTTTGGCCTAATAATGTGGAGCCGGTCCAGGGTGAGGTGTAACCGGTTAAGGAGTTTGATCTGCATTCAGTTAAGTGGGAGACTGGAAGGCTTTAAGAAAAAGGTGGGTTTTTAGAGCCCGTTTGAAACTGGACAGATTAGGGCAGGTTCTGATAGAGGGAGGGAGCATGTTCCAGTAGAGGGGGGCAGCGCGGGCGAAGTCTTGGATACGCGCATGGGAGGAGGTGATCAGGGGGAAAGAGAGGCGACGGTCATTGGCTGATCGGGGAGGGCGGGATGGAGCATGAATAGAGAGGAGGGTGGAGATGTAGGGTGCAGTGGAGTTGGCGAGGGCCTTGTATGTAAAAGTGAGAAGCTTGAAGAGGATTCTGTAGGGGAAGGGGAGCCAGTGAAGGGATAGGTAGAGGGGGGAGACAGATGAGGAGCGCCGAGAAAGGAAGATAAGCCTAGCGGCTGCGTTAAGAACAGATCGAAGGGGAGCGAGATGAGAGTGGGGGAGGCCAGTAAGGAGGAGGTTGCAGTAGTCCAAGCGGGAGATGATCAGAGAGTGGATAAGGCATTTGGTGGCATCTTGGGAGAGGAAGGGCCGGATGCGAGCGATGTTACGCAGCTGGAAGCAGCAGGATTTCGCAAGAGAGAGAATGTGGGGGCCGAAGGAGAGAGAGGAGTCGAGGATGACACAGAGGCAGCGAAGTTGGGGGATGGGAGATAGAGGTGTTGTCGACAGTGATAGCGAGGTCAGAAGGGGGCGAGGTGTGAGAGGGAGGAAAGACTATGAGTTCTGTTTTGGCGAGGTTAAGTTTGAGGAATCGAGAGGACATCCAGGAGGAGATGGCAGAGGTATTGGTACCAGAACGTTATTCCGCCTTTATTGGCACCCTTGTCAGTCTATCTAAGACATAAGCTGTCAGAGAGTAAAGGGAGTAGGGGTTTTAGATACGGTCACCACACAATGCCTAATTTGCAAACATTTATACGTCTCAGAGGGAGGGAGGCTGTACCGGTCTTGGAGCAAAGTGAAAGGAAGGAGGAGACTCTGGGCGAACAGATCGGATAAGGAAGTAATCCCCTTGTCTCTCCAGGTGGTGAGATTCAGATCTGGAATGAGTTTGGATATCACTTGGAGGGAGAGATTGCGTGATCTGTATATTGTCCAATGAACCGGTCCCACACCTGCATGGTATTAGAGATGGACAATAGTCTGTGAACAGCTGGGAGGCGGGCAGACTTGGGAGTCCAAAGGAGGTCAGTTAGGGGATAACTTGGACACAGGGTCCTCTCAATGTCTACCAATGGTTTGGAGGCCTGAGGAAGTGCCCAGTCCCGCAGGTGGGTCAATATGCAAGCTTCTTGGGATTGTATTAGGTTGGGGAGAATTAGGCCACCCATATGTTTATGGGTGAGGAGGGCGTTTCTGTCTCCACACATAGATCATCATTAGTGTGTGGAAACTGGCCACCATCTGTTTGGGAACAATATATGGTATGGTGTGGAAAATATACATAACCTTGGGTAACAACGTCACTTTGAAGGCTGCTATGCGGCCCAGCCAGGAGACCTCGTGGTTAATCCAATTCTTGGCCAAAGTAGAGGCTGAGCAACATTTTTTTTATTGTAATTAACTGGTATCGTTATCAATATACAGCGATAAGATTTTGTATCACTGCATATCGTAGTGATAGTGAATCTATTAATCTATTATCACAGACATTTACTATTCAAATATCACACAGTGAGAAGGTCGATCTTACTGCTTCGCCACACCACCCTGAGCACATCTGTGCGTGCGTCACCTAGATTCTGAAGTCACACATGCGTCATAAAATGTTTAAGAAATAGAAAATAATAATAGTTATGTTGGCATTCAAATGAGAAAAAATACTTTATTTAACTAAATAAAACTTTTTTTGTCTGACTATACTCTGCTATCGCCATCCTGAGCTGGTGATAGTGATATGAGGATTCTGCCCCAATCCTTCTTAAATTGGCCTCCCTTTGTTTTGCTACAGTACTGGAACAGTCCCGCCACTGGGAGGTATAGCTTCCAGCCACACATGAGTATAGGTACTACAACCAAGATGTGTTTCACATCTTCATTTTATAAGTTTTGTGATAAATCTGGTTCCTTGTTACAATCACCTCTATGAGGTTAGGGTTAGAAGGGGAGGGGGGGGCACATGTCTGTGCTCTTGGGCTAATGCCAGGCCCAGGCTTGGGATTTCATTAACCAATTACTTCTGTTCTGTGTATCACCTAGCAGAGTATCCACCTCTCCTCTGATTACATTTCGGGTACAGATTAAACTAGGGGCCCTGAATTTAAGTTTGGGTAAGCAGAAAATGAATTATACTCCCCCTGTTATAGTGAGACCTGTTAGTTATATATAACCGGATGTTGCTTCATTAAAAGACACCTGTGTGTAAGCAGGAGGCTATATATCCATGTAACTTAGTATCATCCATGAACGATTCAGGCTTTGCAGAAGATTGGAGCAAAGATCACGACCACAGAGCTGCACTAATTGGCCCATTGAGTCTACACCTTCTCTGTAGTCACTGATTCCCAGATCTTCCATAGCGAAACATTAATGTTTCATCAGTTGCTCCAGTGCTGCAGATTAGGAAAGATCAGTGCAAATTAACTTAAATACAGGGTATACAGGGGATAAGCTTCAGGTTTATTTCTATATGTTATATTTTGTGAGTCTACTATTTGTTGCGGGTCTTACTTGATTTATTCAATATAGAACCACCTCTTTGTGTACACTGTGGTTATTCTGGAAGCTCAGCACATATGAATGAGATAATATTTAATGCATTCATTCGCCATTTTCCTCCATGTCCATCATTTATAGGGAATAGGTTTATTACAAGGACAGAACAAAGGAAACATGAGAAAACAACAAATGAAACGACCTGTTTTTGTGCAAATACCCGTAAGCAGAGTCGGACTGGTCCGTCGGTGAGCCGGGGTATCCCCTGGTGGTGAGCAGCTCCTGTTTTTGTTTTGTTTTGTTTTTATGCGGGAGGGGGGGTGCGATCGTGGAAGGTCGGGGGCGATTGGGTGTGGGGGGGGGGGTGATCAAAAACATTGGTGGTCAGTGGACAGCAACAGGCAGCCAATCGCTAGGCTGCCTGTTGCTGTGGGCTCCCAGATGGCTGTGTGGCACCAGAAAGTCTTACTTCACTTCCTGTCTGCCTGATCTGCGGAGCAACTAGAGGTAAGTGAGCTAGGGGGATTGTGGCCCTACCTATTCTAAGCTATAGGGATGCAGAGAGGGGGGACCCTGCCTATTCAAAGTTATAGGGATGCAGAGAGGGGGACCCTGCCTATTCTAAGTTATAGGGAGGCAGTCATGCAGAGAGGGGGGACCCTGCCTATTCTAAGTTATAGGGATGCAGAGAGGTGGACCCTGCCTATTCAAAGTTATAGGGATGCAGAGAGGGGGGAACCTGCCATTCTAGTTATAGGAATGCAGAGAGGGGGACCCTGCCTATTCTAAGCTATAGGGATGCAGAGAGGGGGACCTTGCCTATTCTAAGTTATAGGGATGCAGAGAGGGGGGCTGCCTATTCTAAGCTATAAGGATGGAGAGAGGGGGGCTGCCTATTCTAAGTTATAGGGATGCAGAGAGGGGGGGGCTGCCTTTTCTAAGCTATAGGGTTGACGAGAGGGGGGGTGCCTATACTAACCTATAGGGATGGAGAGAGGGGGGCTGCCTATATTAAACTATAGGGGGAGTCTGCCTATTCTAAACTATAGGGAGGGGGTGGGGGCTGCCTATACTAAATTATAGGTGGTGCTGCCTATGCTAAACTACAAGAAGGAGGAGGGGGCTATAATGTGTGAGGGAATGGGGAGGCTGTCTTAATAGTACATGGGTGGAAGTTAGGCTATTCATCATCATCATCATTTATTTATATAGCGCCAACATATTCCGTAGCGCTTTACAATTGGGGACAAACATAATAAACAAACTGGGTAAAACAGACAAAGAGGTGAGAAGGCCCTGCTCGCAAGCTTACAATCTATTAATTTAATGGTGGAGTTTAGGTGGGGGGCTAATTATTTAATGGATAATATTTTATTTGTGGGGTGATAATGGGGCAATTTATATTTATTGGTGGGACCTATTAAATTAAGATGGGGAGATGGGACCTTTAATTTAATGCTGGTGTGGTTTCGGTCTATTATTGAATGTGGGGCTGAGTTTGGGGAGGATGGTCGTGGGAAATGGTTATATTAAACGTAAATGTTATTGCTGGGGCAGTTTAGAGGGAGGATATTAGATCTATTTATCAAATGTGAGTACTAATATTTTAGTGTTGGCGCTAGAGGGAGGCCTACATATTAAATGTGGGCGCTATTGATTTAATGCCGGAAATTGTTGGAGTTTTCTAAATTTCATCTGCCCATTTTTTTTTTCCAATAGGGTCTCCAAGGATCCAGATAAGCAGCAGATGATTTAAAGAAACCAGCAGCCACAGGTGGTTAAAGTGACAAGACAGGTAGGAGAGAGCAGAACAGTCTGCCAACTGTCCTGAATCTGGTGGGGCAGTCCTGAATTTGGGTGACTGTCTTGTTTAGTCAGGATTTGGTCTGACTAGATTGACAGTTGAGAGGTCTGTCCTGCTTCACACTGTACTACTGGTGAAGGAAGAGCTGTGTGCAACTAACAGTAGTGCTCACAGTTTTGCCTGTGTATTTGTCTAAATGATAACCCCTCTGTCTTAATTGCACCAGCCCCCCCCCAACACCCACTTTGCAGCGCTATATGGTATTAGGTGGGCCCCAGTCATTGGTTTCCCCGGTGGGCCCTTCATGCCCCAGTCCGACACTAAGCATAAGACACTTCTCAGTGCATCAAGGTGTCGTTACCTGGCATCATAACTGTAACATAACAACCCACCACCACTTAGCTCTGGGCTTCCTCGTATTGTCTACTGGAGTTCACCAGACAGAGGTATATGGGTTAGTATCTCACTTTTGATTCTCCTGCTACTTGTATGACAAGACCACTGGCTCCATATTAAATTAAATACAATATTTGTACCAGTTTGTCATTAAATGTGACATCATCTAATTCTGCTTTCCCCATAGACATTGGCAATTCTAGTTATGGCCAATTCCTAGCAATGATCTGCTTAGCGTCTGACTATGTGAGAAGAACTTGCGGGGTGGGGGGTCTACGGATTGGGGGAGTGCGGACATCATATGAAGACCACTCCAGTGTGCCAAATAATAGTTTTTATACCTAATTCTCTGACTACTCCACATTCCTACCAGATGTGTTTAAAAATTGTCCCACTACTGAGCACACTCATAGGAGATTTATTTTACCAATGCACATAATGAAACCTTGTTGTTTGTTCATATCATCTCCTCATCCCACCCGCCAGCCAGGCCCTCTCGTAACTAGTGAGCACTGATAGACGTTGTTTAGTATCTGTGAATATAAAATCTAATTACTCTGCTGCCCCCCCCCCCTCGATTTAGGGGTCTCATTACAAAATGGAGAAAATCAATTTCTGGTGCTTTTGATGGAGGTAGGGCTTCTTCTTATCCATCACAGTGTTACCTCTGGAGGTAGGGCTTCTCCTTATCCATCACAGTGTTACCCCTGGAGGTAGGCCTTCTCCTTATCCATCACAGTGTTACCTTTGGAGGTAGGCCTTCTCCTTATCCATCACAGTGTTACCTCTGGAGGTAGGGCTTCTCCTTATCCATCACAGTGTTACCTCTGGAGGTAGGGCTTCTCCTTATCCATCACAGTGTTACCTCTGGAGGTAGGGCTTCTTCTTATCCATCACAGTGTTACCTTTGGAGGTAGGGGTTCTCCTTATCCATCACAGTGTTACCCCTGGAGGTAGGCCTTCTCCTTATCCATCACAGTGTTACCTCTGGAGGTAGGGCTTCTCCTTATCCATCACAGTGTTACCTCTGGAGGTAGGGCTTCTTCTTATCCATCACAGTGTTACCCCTGGAGGTAGGGGTTCTCCTTATCCATCACAGTGTTACCCCTGGAGGTAGGGGTTCTCCTTATCCATCACAGTGTTACCCCTGGAGGTAGGCCTTCTCCTTATCCATCACAGTGTTACCTTTGGAGGTAGGCCTTCTCCTTATCCATCACAGTGTTACCTCTGGAGGTAGGGCTTCTCCTTATCCATCACAGTGTTACCTCTGGAGGTAGGGCTTCTCCTTATCCATCACAGTGTTACCTCTGGAGGTAGGGCTTCTTCTTATCCATCACAGTGTTACCTTTGGAGGTAGGGGTTCTCCTTATCCATCACAGTGTTACCCCTGGAGGTAGGGGTTCTCCTTATCCATCACAGTGTTACCTCTGGAGGTAGGGCTTCTCCTTATCCATCACAGTGTTACCTCTGGAGGTAGGCCTTCTCCTTATCCATCACAGTGTTACCTCTGGAGGTAGGCCTTCTCCTTATCCATCACAGTGTTACCTCTGGAGGTAGGGGTTCTCCTTATCCATCACAGTGTTACCCCTGGAGGTAGGCCTTCTCCTTATCCATCACAGTGTTACCTCTGGAGGTAGGGCTTCTCCTTATCCATCACAGTGTTACCTTTGGAGGTAGGGGTTCTCCTTATCCATCACAGTGTTACCTTTGGAGGTAGGCCTTCTCCTTATCCATCACAGTGTTACCTCTGGAGGTAGGCTTTCTCCTTATCCATCACAGTGTTACCTCTGGAGGTAGGGCTTCTCCTTATCCATCACAGTGTTACCTCCGGAGGCAGGCCTTCTCCTTATCCATCACAGTGTTACCTCCGGAGGTAGGGCTTCTTCTTATCCATCACAGTGTTACCTTTGGAGGTAGGGGTTCTCCTTATCCATCACAGTGTTACCTCTGGAGGTAGGCCTTCTCCTTATCCATCACAGTGTTACCTCTGGAGGTAGGGGTTCTCCTTATCCATCACAGTGTTACCCCTGGAGGTAGGCCTTCTCCTTATCCATCACAGTGTTACCTCTGGAGGTAGGCCTTCTCCTTATCCATCACAGTGTTACCCCTGGAGGTAGGGGTTCTCCTTATCCATCACAGTGTTACCCCTGGAGGTAGGCCTTCTCCTTATCCATCACAGTGTTACCTCTGGAGGTAGGGCTTCTCCTTATCCATCACAGTGTTACCTTTGGAGGTAGGGGTTCTCCTTATCCTTCACAGTGTTACCCCTGGAGGTAGGCCTTCTCCTTATCCATCACAGTGTTACCTCTGGAGGTAGGCTTTCTCCTTATCCATCACAGTGTTACCTCTGGAGGTAGGGCTTCTTATCCATCACAGTGTTACCTCTGGAGGTAGGCCTTCTCCTTATCCTTCACAATGTTACATCCGGAGGTAGGGGTTCTCCTTATCCATCACAGTGTTACCCCTGGAGGTAGGCCTTCTCCTTATCCATCACAGTGTTACCTCTGGAGGTAGGGCTTCTCCTTATCCATCACAGTGTTACCTCCGGAGGTAGGCTTTCTCCTTATCCATCACAGTGTTACCTCTGGAGGTAGGGCTTCTCCTTATCCATCACAGTGTTACATCCGGAGGTAGAGGTTCTCCTTATCCATCACAGTGTTACCCCTGGAGGTAGGCCTTCTCCTTATCCATCACAGTGTTACCTCCGGAGTTAGGGCTCCTCCTTATCCATCACAGTGTTACCTCCGGAGGTAGGGCACCTCCTTATCCATCACAATGTTACCTCTGGAGGTTGGCCTTCTCCTTATCCATCACAATGTTACCTCTGGAGATAGGACTCCTCCTTATCCATCACAATGTTACATCCGGAGGTAGGGGCTTCTCCTTATCCATCACAGTGTTACCTCCGGAGGTAGGCCTTCTCCTTATTCATCACAGTGTTACCTCTGGAGGTAGGGCTTCTCCTTATCCATCACAGTGTTACCTCCGGAGGCAGGCCTTCTCCTTATCCATCACAGTGTTACCTCCGGAGGTAGGGCTTCTCCTTATCCATCACAGTGTTACCTCCGGAGGTAGGGCTTCTCCTTATCCATCACAGTGTTACCTCCGGAGGTAGGGCTTCTCCTTATCCATCACAGTGTTACCTCCGGAGGTAGGCCTTACTGGCCACTCAGTGTGTATCCGATACTGGCCACTCAGTGTGTATCCGATACTGGCCACTCAGTGTGTATCCGATACTGGCCACTCAGTGTGTATCTGATACTGGCCACTCAGTGTGTATCCGGTACTGGCCACACAGTGTGTATCCGGTACTGGCCACACAGTGTGTATCCGGTACTGGCCACTCAGTGTGTATCCGATACTGGCCACACAGTGTGTATGCAATACTGGGCACTTGGTGCGTAGCTGATACTGGGCACACAGGTGTATTCGATATTGGGCACTCAGGGCCTGATTCATTAAGGAAAGTAAAGCAAAAAAATGAGTAACTTAGAAACTTGGCAAAACCAGATTACAATACAAGTGGTGCAAATTAGTTTATAATTTTGCACATAAGGAAAATACTGGCTGTTTTTTCATGTAGCACACAAATACATTATAGCTTTATTTTTACACTGACATTAAAAGTAGATCTAGGACATGCCCTATCCCAATGAATAAATCTGTCCCCACATTTTATATTTACCTGCCCCTCCAATGCAACATGGTTTTGACAAGGTGAAAAGTTACTAATTTTTTTGCTTTACGTTCCTTAATGAATCAGGCCCTCTGTGAGTAAGCAATACAGAGAACATCCATCCCTCATCAGTACCACGGCTCATATGTCATTATTCCTCTTTATAAAATGCCTACATATTCTGCAGCGATGTACAGCAGGGGTTGTCGCTCTGACATGATTAAGACGCTGTGCCCTTAATGCACTCTGGAGCCGTGACAGTTCTGGCAGAAATGTCATTTTCATTTCACCCTCCGATCCCAGAGACGCCTTCATCTCTTTCACAATCTCTTTCCATTCTCTGAAAACCAGCTAAGAGCGTCTGATTTCTTGCCAGCATTTCTAAAAGAAGCAATTTACCAAATCCCAATTAATGAGAAAATGTAAAATACTTTGTTCTTTAGCTGGTGCCTCCAGGGGTTGGAGGAGGGGGCAGTGAGAGATGGGGGCTGTACCGACAGCTTCTGCCATTTCCCTACTTAGTCTCATGCTCCGGCTTCAGGCGTGGAGCCAGTATGAATCACACACGCAGCGCTGTTGAGAGCGGACATCTATTCGCATGTTAATCACAAGAAGAGAAATGCACAGCTGCTTCTTACAGGAGGGATGTGCAATCCTTTCATCTATTAAACTGTACAAATGTCACCTCTCAAACCCCATCATGGCATGAGAACCCTGCAGCCCCGAAAATAACATGGTAGAGACATGACTGATCCCCACCAGGGGGCTACATTAGTGGAGGCCTCTTTATACACAGGTGGGGGGGGGGGTCCTCGGGTGTTTGCAGGCTGCTTAGGATAAAGTGTAGAGGATGCTGTTACACATGAACAAGTTCAGATGACGCAGATGTTAGTAAATGGGTGTTAGCGCTTTACTTTATTAAACTCCTCTAGTACATACTAAATGGTTGCAATAAATCCTCTACAGCGTGCACAAGAGCTGACACTCATTCACCTTGGAGATTGTTATTTTCTGTACCAGCCTCTACACTGTAGTATTCAGCAGCTCCGCTGATCTCTCACCATTTGCTGAATCTCCATCTAGACTGAATTAGCAGTATCAGCTTGGTGCACTATTGGTCCCAGCATACTCGCATATGCACTGAATGTCTCCCTAGCTCCACACGGCTCTCATTAATCTCCCACTCGGGACACTGGCCAGAGAAGTTGGCTCTCTCATTGTCCCCACTGTCCCTGCTTGGGTCAGAATAACTCCAGACCACCACTAGGCAAGGTCAAGGCTGTATCCTTGACGTCATACACAAACTACCCGTTATTAGGGTAGGGGCCAGCAGCACCTCTCCAGGGCCTCTTCTCAGGTTTCAGAGATCGTATATAAATCCTTTGATGCCACCACTCACTCCCAATTCTGCCCGGATCACTTATTCAAATTATGGAGCGTGTTCTACTTAACAGCTCTTAGCCAAAGAGTGTTACACCAGATTCTAACAAATGACTGTTCGTTCAGTACTTGAAACTAGAGAAAGTACAGCAAAGATTATATAAGTATATATTACAACTATACATGTCTATCAATACAAGACAGACGTGGCTGGAGGTGAACATAACCTGGGACTACTTTATACTATATATGTATTGTGGCACGGGTACTCCTCTGATGATGCACACACGACAACTTCTTTCTTGTACTTTGTTTTTATTGTCAGGATGGCAAAGTAACTCATAACACAAAGTTCCTCACACTTTCTTGTGACCCTAACTCTAACTTAACAGAGACCAACTCCCTTGTCACCAGCCAACTTGTTCAGCATCGGTTACACTGCATAATGAATAACTCAGGCTTAAACACTTTACACTCCTCCCTCAGCCCTAGCTTGATGGACAGGTGACACTCCCACCTGGTCTTTAAAGAGGTATTCTCTGCAGGTGCTCTGCTTGATTATTCTCACTGCAGATACACCCTGTCAGCTGCTGTTAGCAGTGGAAAAAGATACCTCTAAACAACTTCAAAATATGTAAGATACATCACACTTTGTACTTTTATTTTGTCACACATATGTCCTCCACCTGTGTCTCTTTAAATTAGGTGCACTGCTGTACAAATGTGTAACTCTGTATGCAGCTTTGCCCTGCAGACTGTCAGCTATATACCTAACTCCTCTCTTAGAGGCCTGTAGCAAACTACTCCCTTTGTCTCATTGGCTGTGTTTTGGGGCCTCAAGGATGTTGCTGATAACTCATTTAATTTTATAAATGGCTAAAAATTTCATTCAACAATGGAACAATGTTGTTTCAATTCTGCAGTGTGCCTCTGTTACAGGTCTATGTTATACTCCCATGAGTCTGTGAATACCCATTGGATGGGCAATAATGTGGGCAACTAGTATACTGATAGCAACCATGTCATTGAGCACACAGCCATCGAACAGTATAGAACAGCTCCTACACTATTCTGTCACTGAGCACACGGCCAGAGATTACATTCTGCTGTTCAGCTTTGTGTATAGAATACATTCGCCAACTACGTTCACAACTGTACACTTATGATTTATTTTAATATAATGACCATATCAAATGGCCACAACGCACCACGTGGGAAATGTAGAGACAACATCATAAATTTAAATATAAAGGCCCAGAAAGGTGTTGCTGCTGCAGGAACTATCCGCAGATTGTCGGCCAGATGGTCGTGAGTGCAGGCACACTGCAGAATTGGAACAACATTGTTCCATTGTTGAATGAAATTTTTAGCCATTTATAAAATTAAATCAAACAATACGATGGGCTTTGGAATGATAATCGTTCATTGTTGGAGCGCACACACTGATGTGATATCGGGCCGACCGGTCGTTTATCGTGTGATTGACCCAGTAATCAGCTGAAAAACCTGTATTGTGTACCCAGCCTTAGATTGTCCATTTCTGTCCAGTCTTTCAGTGAACAGATTGTTTATTAAATTAAATTAGATTATTGAATAACATTAAAAAAATAATATGCTGTAATATGAAACCTCTTATATATGTTAATCAGATTTAACACTCCGCTTCTCTAGGCATCAATAACCAAAACCCCATCAATCCCAATTTAACAAAGGCATGAATGTATTTTTAGTACATCATAGATCAAACTTGTTTTCAGATTTGTCCAATCGTAATATTGCAACAAATGGATTACTGTTGTATTTTGTTCTGCATTTTTATAGAACAAGCTCTCTGTTCCTCCAAGCAGTTGTGATTGACAAAGTAAAAATACAAAGTGCATCAAACATGTAAAAAATATAAAGAAAAATATTCCATAAAATACTAATAGGGAAATGCTGATGAATAGTGAAGAATTCTCCCTATTAGCTTTTAAAATAGAGTGATAACACCTATTGGTTATACAGTTCCAGCACTCTCAGAATTCTCACAACAGTTGTAACAAACGACGGAGGGAGTGTGAGTGGAACTAGCTTCAGCCATACTCCATCCTGAACTTATTAAAATCGCCGTCTTATAACCGTGCTTGTCCTAGTGTCACTAATGTCCTCTCGCACCATAAATGTTCTGTAATCCAGTCTGTTACCCTGTGAGCTGTGTACAGTCATGGCCAAAAGTTTTGAGAATGACACAAGTATTGGTTTTCACTACGTTTGCTGCTTCAGTGTTTTTAGACCTTTTTGTCAGATGTTGCCATGTTATACTGAAGTAACATTACAAGCATTTCATAAGTGTCAAAGGCTTTTATTGACAATTACATTAAGTTTATGCAAAGAGTCAATATTTGCAGTGTTGACCCTTCTTTTTGAAGACCTCTGTAATTCGCCCTGGCAGCTGTCAATCAGTGCTTGGAGTTTGTCAGAATTTGTGGGTTTTTGTTTGTCCACCCGCCTCTTGAGGATTGACCACAAATTCTCAATGGGATTAAGGTTAATGTTAATGTTTTGATCCCCGAGCCACTTAGTTATCACTCTTCCCTTATGGCAAGGTGCTCCATCATGCTGGGAAAGACATTGTTCATCACCAAACTGTTCATGGATGGTTGGGAGAAGTTGCTCTTGGAGGATGTTTCGGTACCATTCTTTATTCATGGCTGTGTTATTAGGCAAAATTGTGCACTTTGAGCACTTTGCCATAAGGCAAAAGTGATAACCTCACATCCCGGGTGAATACAATCGGAAGCGATGTGCCACAGACTGGCAGGGGTTGATACACTGGTCACTAAAATGCATGTGAAATGTGTTGACCCCTCAGAGACCTCTAGATTGTAAGCTTGCGCAAGCAGGTCTGACTGCTTTGTATATCTATTATTCCCTAATCTTGTTTTATTACTGTGTTCCCAGTCAGGTCCTGTGCTTGGCCCTCCAGTGCCCCCCTGTCCTTTACTGCGCATACGCTGATCACCTATACTCCTGCACTCTATTTACAGCGTGGGCTCGGAACATGGCGCGTCTGCTGCACTTAATGGGCTTAGCGTGTTCCATCAGCCCTGTTCCCAGTTGTAAAGTCCTGCATAACAAATACATGCTCATAAATAATACTCCAGGGGTGACGTATAAAACAAGAGCAACCAAAAGTAATTCCTGCGGGATAACAGGACATACTTGCCAGCTTTTGAAGAGGCTACATGGCAACAAGTAAAATAAGAATGGATCAGTAACCGGTGATTAGGAGTCATTTAATCATCTATCACATGCAAAGTGTCATGGGACCCTGATATTTATATGTACGAGAGAGAATGAAGCCATCAGCAAGACGACACTCCCCCTCCCCTTCCTCATATTCCAATTAAAGTTCCCTATTGTAAGTGTCTCATTGTTTACTGGCCTGGAATGAAGAATCCCTGTTAGAGATCAGAGCATGACGCTGCATCTCTCTCTTAATCCTTCCCCGTGGATTAACTGAGTGGATTGCCTTACGGTCTCCTTGCTAGCGCTCCTTATCCCCCGTGCACCTGGAGCTTGCTTCTGAAACAGAGTTTTATTGCCAATACACCTCCACTCCTGTCCTGCTGTCTATGTTCTAGAGCCTCTGAAAAGAATTCATTTCAAACAAAACTAATTTAACTAATTGCATGCACCGGGCCCTTGATAAAACAGCCTGGAGTCCTGTTGACCACAGTTAAACTTCTCCAAATGTGCGGTGTCAGTCAGCAGAGATGGGGCAGCCGCCTGGGGCCCAACAACCCCCAGAGCTTCTCGAAGTTAGATAAATATTATTTTACTCACAGATCGAATTACACATATACTCACATAAATATACAAACTAAAATCTACTGCTTTCTCTTTATAAGAGCAACATATGTAAGTGCCCCAGATAGCAAAAATAAATCATTCATGTAAAACCCAAAGTGATATTATTATTATAAACTCTTGGCATTTACGTTTGTTTCATTAGTGAATTGTCACCGTGGATCCTAATTCCAGTATCCGACCCCTCCAGGGATCACGTCTCATCTGTATTTTGTGTCTAGTGATTGGCATACTGCTCCCTGATTGCTACATATGACCATCGCTCTAATGGAATAAAACGCTGTGCTGTATCGCGGATTAGTAGAAGTAATCACTAATAAGAACACAAATGTAATATCTGCAGGGGGTGAGCAATTCATATCAGGGGAGCTCGCACTTTAAAAGCTTCTATTGTCAGGACTCTGGTAGACGGACTTTTAGCACTTATCCTTTTATAAAGCCTGACTTTTGGCCGACCCCTAGTGAGCTACAAGCTGGATGTGCATGAGAGAGAGAGAAACCGAGAGAGGAAGAGTGACACAGAGAAAGAGAGACATAGAGAGAGGTAGAGACAGAGAGAGAGAGAAACCGAGAGAGGAAAAGTGACAGAGAAAGAGAGACATAGAGAGAGGTAGAGACAGAGAGAGAGAGAAACCGAGAGAGGAAAAGTGACAGAGAGAAAGAGAGACATAGAGAGAGGTAGAGACAGAGAGAGAGAGAAACCGAGAGAGGAAGAGTGACACAGAGAAAGAGAGCCATAGAGAGAGGTAGAGACAGAGAGAGAGAGAAACCGAGAGAGGAAGAGTGACACAGAGAAAGAGAGACATAGAGAGAGGTAGAGACAGAGAGGGAGAGAAACAGAGAGAGGGAGAGAGACCTAAAGATGGGGAGACAGAGGGAGCGGGAGAGAGAGACAGAGAGAAACTGAGAGGGAGAGAGTATGAGAAACAGAGAGAGAAAGAGGGATAGTGACACAGAGTGAGGCCTAGAGAGGGGAAGACACAGAGAGCGAGAGAAACCAAGGAGGGAGAGAGAGAGAGAGACCTAGAGAGGGGGAGAAAAGCGGGGAGAGAGATACATAGAGTGAGAGAGAGTACAAGAAATGGAGAGAGAGAGAGAGGGAGAGAGAGAGAACTGCTGAAAGCAGCTAGTACAGTGAGTATAGTATCCATTTCTTCTGCTCTGCTGGCTGATGTAAAGATAATGACCAGTGTGTAATTATAATGATTATTTGTATGTAGCCTTGTTACTCCAGGCATCTGTAGTAGCTGCTACTCTGCTCACTAGATGGTGCTCTCTGGCTCAGCCATACCGGAGATGCAACTCAATGTGATGTGGAGTTGCTGGGGCCTGTAGTTAATTTTTTGGTGCAGTGCCTCCACCTCAGGCACCTATGATTCCTTAAAGTGAGTAATATGATGACATTGAGGAAATTCTTCAATGCACAAGTTGCATTCAGTTGGGAATACTAACAGTTTAATCAGTGGGGGGGTTAAGTGTTGCTACTCACATCTCAATACTTTGTAACTCTGTCTCTTGTTTCCTCTCCAGTTATCTGCAGACTGTCTAGTCACAAACACGTGGTCTCTTGCAGACTCTCTATAGGATCTATTTATGGCCCCACCATGGTGACTATCAATATGTATCACTGCAAATCACAGTGATACATAATGAAGTCCCCCTGCAATTCACCATGCGGGGGCCGCTCTAGGAGCCCAGGTGAAGACCCCCCTCCGCACAGCATTTTTCAAATAGAGAACGTTCTATGTGTGTATCACTTTCACCAGTGACGGGTCCAGTGAAGTCAGAAGGGCTTCTGCTGGATCTCATTGTAAAGACCAGTAACGGCATCCTGAGAAAGCTTTTTGCAGTTTAATAAATTGTTTAATGCTGCTGTCATCAAAGAGGTAAGTGCCGGTAATTAGCTTAATGTCGGAGAAATCTCTGATGTCTCCATCATTAACCGTTTGTTACATAAGAAAAGTGGTGAAAGAGCATTTTGCCGGTGTTTATGTCGGTATTGTGGGTCTTCACAGCTTGTTGCCTCTTGCAGTTTCCACAAACACCAGACAAGACAGGTGCACAGAAGATCCTCCGCCATGTTCTCCTGAGTCTGACCTCTGTCCTCCAGAATTATATGCAAAGGTAGAAACTGGGAGCTGTGCACAGTTTCTGGAAGATTTACTACAGTTCATTGTATAGTAGCTGCTGGTTATCCACAGCAGCACTGGTGTTAGCTCTTAAGGTCAGGAGGCTGGGGGCATGCGTTAGACTCACCCATACCATGCCTCGCTCACCAGCAGCAGGGCAACTGTGGACAGAAGATACCTCACAAAATTCCTACGTGCGGAACATACATGTCCATGGACGGGAGAGTTTGGAGGTATGCCATACTTGCCAACTTTTAAATAGTGAAGTTCGGGAGATCCCGGACAGGGGACGTGGCTGGAGGGGGCGGAGTGTGGTCAATAACGTCATTTTGCCCCCGCCATGGAAACATCAATTTTTGTCACGAGGCGGGGCCAAAATAATTCACTGCAAATCGCGTCATTTTGGCTAGCGAATTGCGGGATGCGGGACTTGCCTCCTCTCCCGCAAGTCCGGGAGAACTACCTGGATTTCGGGAGTCTCACAGACATTCCAGGAAAGTTGGCAAGTATGAGGTATGCATGGGAAGGGGTCCTTTTTTCCACCCACCACAACTTACCTATGCTCTGTTACCGCTGATTGTTTCACTTAATAATGGCCGGAAACAGAAATGTTTGTCTTTACTGTGATATTTTTTTCTTTTACACTTTTTTCTGCTGCCGATGAAAATAATGTCGTCCAGAAATATAAACTGGGGGTTTTAGGGGTGGAGAAAGAATAGTAATCAGCTATCAGCTTCTGTCATTTCTCTAGTGCAGTATAGTGTGTGTGTGTGTATATATATATATATATATATATATATATATATAAAACCCACCTTTTCCTTAAAGCCTTCCAGTCTCATGCCTAAACTCCCACCGGTCGGCTACCTCTCTTTCTCATCCCTTCTTCCCTTCTCCCCCTTCCTCGACTCCGCCTCCGTTTCTCCCGTCTCTCCGTCTCATCCATGTGTCTGTCTGTCTTCCCCTCCCTTTAGATTGTTCGCTCCTTTGAGCAGGGCTCTCCTACCTCCTGTTTCCATCACTTTTACTGCGCTCTCCAGCTACTCAGCTCACCTCCTCTCAGTCCCTCTGCCCTCTGTCTCCTCTCGCTTCTCTCCGCTCCCCTCAGTGACTCTCAACCTGTCATCCGTGCCCACCCTCTTGGGCCATAGTTACCTGCCTGTACTCACTTTTCCCCTCCCTCCCTCTCTTTCATGCTGTGCCTGAGCCCCCAGAGTTATAGTGCTTACTGTTACTTGTACTGTGCTGTTTCACCTTGTACTGTGCCATTGTTTGTCCTTGTACGGCGCTACGGATACTTTGTGGCGCCCTATAAATAAAAATTAATAATAATAATAATAATAATATATATATATAGCTATTCCAGTACATTATATAGTGTATACACCGCTGTGTGTACAGCAACATAGACTGACGTGCTGTTTACACAAAAAGTTTTTTTTTGCTATTTTCTGTGTTTCAGGAGCTGCGTTCATTGACTCAGGTGCTCATGTGTTCAGCTCCATCATTGTATTTACAGATTCTGCATCTGGCTTTTGTTCCATGACTTTCATTTTTAATAAGTAAAATAGTAAAGCTCCCCCAGGGGGAAATACCAGAGCAACCTTTAATTATACAGCAGGTACTGTAAATCACCAGGCGCCAGCACCTGTCACCGGGGAGATGGAGGTTGGTTACAGGCTTTGGAAATATTTAGATTATCATTAACGCTTATGGTTTCCATGTACTACAACTCCCAACATCCTCAGCTGGTAAATTAAAACCTCCAAACCTCTGATTTATACATTTTCCACCATCTACGGATATAATGGGAGTTCTGACTACTTCAATCTTCATTTATTTGGCAGTTTTGAAACCGCAGCTCATTGCTGGTGATTTTGCCCTCCAAGCCGCTGAATTTACCATCCAGGGATTTGGAGGATAAAAGCCCAAACTGCTGGCGATGTGTGGTGGTTGTAACACCCCTAAATTGCTTGCTGATTAGGTCAAAATGCATGTGGTTTATGGGAACCGCCATTAGCTGATGGGCCACTCTTGGTACTCCTGACCGGTGGGTTCCAGGGGATTACTAAATCATGTTAAAATGTCTCGTAATAAGAACTAAATAAATTGTAGAGGCCCCTTTTCTCAATAATCTGTAATATTGTCCCATTATTGTCTGAAGTATCCAGAGTTGAGGCGGTACCTAGCAACTGATTGGAGGATGGCTGGGACTATCCACTATGCTGTGTATTGGGTACACGGCGTTCCAACATGATCCAGCACACTTAGGGACAGCGCAGAAGGGGTGAGAGATCTGCATATTTTCACCGACAGAGATTAGGGGGGAAGTTTGCACCATAAGGCCTCTATTGATCTGAGTTCTGTATATTAAAGCCTCCAGACACTATAGAAGTGTGCACTGTAAAACCACCATAGATTTGTGGGTGTTATATAGAGGTCACTAGAATGCTTGCTGTATTATATAGAGGTCACTAGAATAATGATCGCTATGTTATATATAGGTTACTAGAATGATCGCTGTATTATATAGGTCACTAGAATGATCGCTGTATTATATAGAGGTCACTAGAGTAATGCTCGCTATGTTATATAGAGGTCACTAGAATGATCGCTGTATTATATAGAGGTCACTAGAATGCTTGCTGTATCATATAGAGGTCACTAGAATGATCGCGGTATTATATAGAGGTTACTAGAATGCTTGTTGTGTTATATAGAGGTCACTAGAATGCTTGCTGTGTTATATAGAGGTCACTAGAATGCTTGCTGTGTTATATAGAGGTCACTAGAATGACCGCTGTATTATATAGAGGTCACTAGAATGACCGCGGTATTATATAGAGGTCACTAGAATAGTCGCTGTGTTATATAGAGGTCACTAGAATGCTTGCTGTATTATATAGAGGTCACTAGAATGATCGCGGTATTATATAGAGGTCACTAGAATGCTCTCTGTATTATATAGAGGTCACTAGAATGCTTGCTGTATTATATAGAGGTCACTAGAATAGTCGCTGTATTATATAGAGGTCACTAGAATGCTTGCTCTATTATATAGAGGTCACTAGAATACTTGCTGTATTATATAGAGGTAACTAGAATGCACGCTGTATTATATAGAGGTCACTAGAATACTTGCTGTATTATATAGAGGTTACTAGAATGCTCATTGTGTTATATAGAGGTCACTAGAATGATCACTGTATTATATAGAGGTTACTAGAATGCTCGCTGTATTATATAGAGGTCACTAGAATGCTCGCTGTATTATATAGAGGTCACTAGAATGCTCGCTGTATTATATAGAGGTCACTAGAATGCTCACTGTATTATATAGAGGTCACTAGAATGCTCGCTGTATTATATAGAGGTCACTAGAATGCTCTCTGTAATAAGTACTTGTCAGATGGGGCAGGCAGGTGTTTTTGATACATTTTTAGGTATTTGCAGCTCTTTTGACGTAACAATTTTTCATCTATTTGATTGGTCATATAAAGCCACAAACCATGTCCGCAGGATGTTGTCACTGCCCTTCTCCCCATGCAGCACACTAGAGTCGGGCCGCTTGCTTGTGTTCGCCCCCCCAGCCTTCCTGTGTATCTATGTATGCTATGACCATGCGCACTCTTCTGTTTCCTATCACTGGTTACACACGATTACATGAGATGCGGTGGGTTCATATCACACACTGCAACTTTCCCTACTCTGGCTGAGCTGTGGCCACAATCTCAGGGATAATTAGTGGGAGGATTTCCTACTTGTCACCATGTACTGAATGTATCTCTGTCTATAGACAGGCCTAATGTTGCTTTGTGATAGAGGATTCTGGGTGCTGCAATTTGCTGTGTGACTGTGCTGCTAAGAAGCCGGCAGCTTTTCTGCAGTTACATCATCGCTATCTCAGGAGCACTATAGACAATACATTACAGGCAGGAACATCACACTGCATGAAGTTTAATGATACATAATCTGTTAAATGTGCTATAGTGTCACTTTGTTTCTTTTCATATATGGACTGCTCTACTAATTTACATTGTAACAATATGATTCATCTCTACACATATCCCGTGCGTTTCTCAATTTCATCCTCTGCATTATATTGGTTAATCCAGCAGTCTACCAATCACAATATAATTTCCCTGCATCTTGTCCTGAGATGAACATTCAGTGTGGCCCTTACACCCCAACAGCGAGTACATGACTGTTGCTACCCGACTAGGTCACCAGGACAGTAGTGAGCGTACACATGTACTGAGCAGACGAGGCGGCCTGGCATGGATCTAACAGTTTGGGAATTCAATAAAGTTGAATATTAGCACATTTTGTATCACTGTCAGCAGAGAATGCTGCCCAGTCGCTCTGTGTTTAAACCACAAACAGAGAGGTCGGACAGGACATGCCTATGGTGTGCAGCTGCTTGGGGGTGGGGTGGGGGGAGTGATTGTCCTGATCGCCCCCCCCCCCCCTGGATCCGCTACTGGCAGGGATGCCAGAGGAGGAGCTCCCGACACTCTCATCTATGCTTCAGACATCTCTGAAATCAAATACACTCAGCTCTCAAATGTGACAAGAAAACCCAAATACCGTTCATATACAGTAAACAACAGCCTTAGTTACTATACGGCCAACCAATAAAGGTTATTTGGGTGTGGTTTATAAACCCAACCTTCTTGTCACATACCTGAGAGTAAATTATTTACCTGCATTTCATCTTGTCTGAAGCATAGATGAGAGTGTTGGGACCCTTAATGATGGGATGCAGGCTTAAATGTTTTGATCACAACATGAACTAATACCTCTTACTTTCATTTTACTAGTTAAACACATATTTGCAATAATAGGGATCCAGGCTGACATATATGTGTGCATATAATGCCATGCAAAAAAAAAATAACAAACTTCTAGGTGCTAAAATCAATATCAACCAGTATCCCTAAAATTATCCTGTATATATTAATATACTAAATAGTTGTTCCTTATATAAGGGGTTGCCACGAAAATTGGAGCTTCTGGTTGTTTGATATATTGTCATGCAGCTAGTAACCTGTACAATACGGGTTTAACCAGGCGATGGCTTATACTATTTTGTTTGTAAATCTTGCCTAATGTTGTCTTAGTTGCTGTCCAGCCAACCTAGTAATTGGTTATCTGGGTGTGGTCTATAAAGCAGCCTGTGTCACATGTCAGCCTCCTTACCTGACAGGTGAGTGTGTCTTTCATTTTACCTGTATCGTTGGTGTAGGCCTCGCAGGAATCTTGTTGCCGCTGTGTGAGCTTAAATGTTATGACCAAAATATAAGCCTCATACATTCATTTACTAGCTACATACAGATTTGCAATAGTAAGTGTGTCTTTGTTTTGTATTTATATAGTGCATTTATATTAACCTGCAGCTGGAACACAGGAGAATACAGGTTTAAACAAGTGCTGGCTTTTTTATTTTCTGAAAAATATGAATAACAGAAATTTTGTGCAATCCTATCCTTGTATTAATAACTACATAGACTGGTTAAACTACTCACTCCTCTGTTTTATTGTTACAAATATTTTGTATTGTTATATAGTAGGAGCACATGGAGAAGACCATATCTACCACTTGTCTTAATTGTAGATTATTGCAGCATTCTCTTTCACCCCCCTAAACAGAGTTCCTGTGAAAGATTGTTTTATGTTTAAATGTGTTTTTATTGTTTTTGTTTGGGAGGTAGAAAATGTATTAATAACAAGTTTTTAGATGTAGAAAGCTGACAACACAAACTCTGAGCGCTCATTAAATTGGTATCTGCAGTGGTAAGTGGGATACATCAAAATATACATACTGCATGAAGACTATACACAATAGGGTGGGCACTCGCTCTTGTAGGGGCTGCACCTGGGTAACGTGGATGAGAATCACTGCAGGACTTCTAGGACCCTACAGACAAAAGCACAACACCCTCAGGGCTTATAGCGTTGATGTGGATAAATGTTTTTGTAGTACATGTATATACGTATATATCACATCTTGATAGGAACAGGTACAAACGCCATTGGGGCAGTTAGATCGTCTGTGCACTGGAGAGCACATCTCCTAGGTCAGACCTTATAACCTGCTCACAACGCTGCAGCAGATTGGAGAATACCCATATTGCAAACCGCCTTTGGCAATGTGTGTGGCAGAGGTAGAACGAACCGTAGCAAAATAGTGATGGGGTCACTCAGGTTTCTAGGGAAGGGACCACCAGCGCTCACCTTAGTGGACGGTCACCTCTGTACTTCACATCCTGGTTTGAAAATAAGTGAACATGGCCGTTCCCCTCCACTCTGAGTACTCTGAGTAAGGGTTAGAATGTTCCAGCATCCAGGAGACAACAGCCACTAAGGGGGAGATTCAATTCCCTGCGTCGTTCTTTAGAACAACGCGGGTCGCGCACAATTACCGTTACTATGGTAATTTCAACATGATTTTCTGCTTGCGGCTCAGGGAGCTATGAGCAAAAATCAGCGTTGAAATTACCATAGTAACGGTAATAATGCGCAATACAATATGGGAGGCTTTATATAATGTGGGGGTAACTGGGTATATAATATGTAGAATGTGGGGGGCTGTATGTAATGTAGGGGGGGGGGTGTATATGTGGGTAGGAATACAATGTATACAGTACGGGAGCTGCCAGTGATGCAATGTGAGGGTGATGGGGAATATAATGTGGGGGTAACAGCGAATAAAATGTAGAATGTGGGGATCTGTATATAATGTGAGCGAGGGCTGGGAATATAACGTGGGAGCAGGTGAGTGTATATGTGGCTAGGTATACAATGTATCAGTACAGGAGCGGCCAGTGATACAATGTGAGGGGTTCGGAGATATAATGAGGAGGTAACTATGTATGAGGGGGGGGGGGGTATATAATGAGGGGGGTATATTATGTGGGGGGGGGACTGGGAATATAATTGGGGGGGGGACTGGGAATATAATGAGGGGGGTATATTATGTGGGGGGGACTGGGAATATAATGAGGGGGGGTATATAATGGGGGGACTGGGAATATAATGAGGGGAGTATATTATGTGGGGGGGACTGGGAATATAATGAGGGGGGTATATAATGGGGGGGACTGGGAATATAATGAGGGGGGTATATTATGTAGGGGGGAATGGGAATATAATGAGGGGGGTATATTATGTAGGGGGGAATGGGAATATAATGAGGGGGGTATATTATGTAGGGGGGAATGGGAATATAATGAGGGGGGTATATTATGTAGGGGGGAATGGGAATATAATGAGGGGGGTATATTATGTGGGGGGACTGGGAATATGAGGGGGGTATATAATGGGGGGGACTGGGAATATAATGAGGGGGGCATATTATGTGGGGGGACTGGGAATATAATGAGGGGGGTATATAATGGGGGGACTGGGAATATAATGAGGGGGGTATATTATGTGGGGGGACTGGGAATATGAGGGGGTATATAATGGGGGGACTGGGAATATAATGAGGGGGGGGTATATTATGTGGGGGGACTGGGAATATGAGGGGGGTATATAATGGGGGGGACTGGGAATATAATGAGGGGGGCATATTATGTGGGGGGACTGGGAATATAATGAGGGGGGTATATAATGGGGGGACTGGGAATATGAGGGGGGGTATAATGTGGGGGGACTGGGAATATGAGGGGGGTATATAATGGGGGGGACTGGGAATATAATGAGGGGGGTATATAATGGGGGGGGACTGTGAATATAATGAGGGGGGTATATTATGTGGGGGGGACTGGGAATATAATGAGCGGGGGTATATAATGGGGGGGGACTGGGAATATAATGAGGGGGGTATATTATGTGGGGGGGACTGGGAATATAATGAGGGAGGGGTATATTATGTGGGGGGGGACTGGGAATATATTAATGAGGGGGGTATATAATGGGGGGGACTGGGAATATGAGGGGGGGTATATTATGTGGGGGGGACTGGGAATATGAGGGGGGTATATTATGTGGGGGGTCTGGGAATATAATGAGCGGGGGTATATAATGGGGGGGACTGGGAATATAATGAGCGGGGGTATATAATGGGGGGGACTGAGAATATAATGAGGGAGGGGTATATTATGTGGGGGGGTCTGGGAATATAATGAGCGGGGGTATATAATGGGGGGGGACTGGGAATATATTAATGAGGGGGGGTATATTATGTGGGGGGGACTGGGAATATGAGGGGGGTATATTATGAGGGGGGGTATATTATGTGGGGGGTTCTGGGAATATAATGAGCGGGGGTATATTATGTGGGGGGACTGGGAATATATTAATGAGGGGGGGTATATAATGGGGGGGACTGGGAATATAATGAGGGGGGGTATATTATGTGGGGGGGACTGGGAATATGAGGGGGGGTATATTATGAGGGGGGGTATATAATGGGGGGGACTGGGAATATAATGAGCGGGGGTATATTATGTGGGGGGACTGGGAATATATTAATGAGGGGGGGTATATAATGGGGGGGACTGGGAATATAATGAGCGGGGGTATATTATGTGGGGGGGACTGGGAATATAATGAGCGGGGGTATATAATGGGGGGGACTGAGAATATAATGAGGGAGGGGTATATTATGTGGGGGGGTCTGGGAATATAATGAGCGGGGGTATATAATGGGGGGGACTGGGAATATGAGGGGGGGTATATTATGTGGGGGGACTGGGAATATGAGGGGGGGTATATTATGTGGGGGGGACTGGGAATATAACATGGGAGCAGTTGGGTGTATATGTCGGTAGGTATACAATGTATACAGTACAGGAGCAGCCAGTGACAGTGTGGGGGGGGTCGGGGTATATTATGACGGGGGGACTGGGAATATATTAATGAGGGGGGGTATATAATGGGGGGGACTGGGAATATGAGGGGGGTATATTATGTGGGGGGGACTGGGAATATAACATGGGAGCAGTTGGGTGTATATGTCGGTAGGTATACAATGTATACAGTACAGGAGCAGCCAGTGACAGTGTGGGGGGGGGGGGGGGTCGGGGTATATTATGACGGGGGGACTGGGAATATAATGTCGGGGAGCCCCCTCCCCTCACGCCCCCTTATCGCGGTCACTGTCACTTTAAAGACACTTCAGAAACATTTTTCTTTCCCTTTGTCCCTCTTAGTAACTGTATCAGCCAATCGGAGGCGCGGCCCGGCTTCTCTACTTCGTGATTGGCTAGTGTGTTGAGGAGGAGGGGCGGGTAAGTCTTAGCTTCTGCTAAGTTCTCGCGTTGTCCAGGCAGACAAAGACAGCGAACAGCGGGAAAGCCCCGCCCATGGTTCCCGTCCAGCCAATCGGAGTTTCCTCTGTTTCCCCCCTCGCGCCATCCTTCCAGCCAATCCCTTTATGCATTTGACGTGCCTTAGCGCTAGCTCTGCCTCTACTGCCTGTAACGGCTCTGGCTCGCGGCCAAGGTTTGGACTGTACCATCTGTGGTTCTCTCCCTGACTGTTGGAGGGGGGTTTGGCCCGTGGAGTCCCGGTGTTACCCGCACCTGGGGGGGATAGATGGGATGACACACCGCACACTGTATCTCCCGTACAATATCCGCCTCTCTCGGTGACAGTTGTGGGGAGGCGGGCTGTGTGGAGATCAGTCTGTGTCAGGTCCCCGCCCCCTCCCCCCTGCCCGGAGAAGTGGCAGAGTCCGGCAGGTTGCCGGTTATAATGAAATGTGATCGTCGGAGAGAGGAGATGGGAGCGGGGAGTCAGGATGTACAACACGGAGCAGCGAGACTGGAGCCCGGAGCCCCTTATAATGCCCTACTCGGCCGAGCTCATCTTCTACATCGAGATGGACCCGCCGCCAGGTACCCCGCAAAGAGGGGCTTCTTCTGGGTGGCAGTCTGTTTTCTGGGGTCCCCCTAACTAACTGCTCCTGTGTGTGTGTGGTGCACCCCTCTTCCTGCTCCCCTAGACAGTGTGCACCCCTCTTCCTGCTCCCCTAGACAGTGTGCACCCCTCTTCCTGCTCCCCTAGACAGTGTGCACCCCTCTTCCTGCTCCCCTAGACAGTGTGCACCCCTCTTCCTGCTCCCCTAGACAGTGTGCACCCCTCTTCCTGCTCCCCTAGACAGTGTGCACCCCTCTTCCTGCTCCCCTAGACAGCACCCCTTATTCCCTGCACCCCTAGACAGCACCCCTTATTCCCTGCACCCCTTTGTGCAATGCACCTCTAATACCTTGTGCCTCTAAATAAGGGCTCCTCCTAAGAGGGTGCTTCCCAGAATTCCCTGTACCCCTAAATAAGGGTCCCCTCTCTCCCCCTTGCACCCCTATATAGGCTCCTGTCATCCTCTCTACCTTAGACAGGGAGTATGAGCTCATTCTCTGCACCACTTGTATAACCCCATAAACTGTTCCTTTCAATTACAATGGGTCGTTTTCCATCTCTTAATATGACAGAAGATTCTCCTCCGATATCCCTGAAATATAGGGTGGATCTCCCATTATTCTGTTCCTCATGATATTTAGTTGGATGTGTTTGAACCCCTGACTAAATGTGCCTCATCCTGTCTGTTCCCTGTGCCCCAAATACTTAACTTTGATCTGGTGTTTAACCTCCTTTCAGGCATCATCTCTTTGTTTGTACCCCAGATATCTCCTGTGCTCCCTGAAATAAAATATGCCCGCTGCCATAGACTGCCAGATCTAGCTGGTTACTTTACCTGGCAGTCGCTGAAAGGTCACTCAATGCATTACGTAATGGAGCTGGCTCTGTCCTATTGTGCGCTTCCCATTGGTTTGGGCACATCAAGTTGCCCGCTGTATTAGGCGTTCATTGATCAGCCTCAGGCCTTTGTTGCACACACATTGCTGATTACTGAATCCTAAATTTGTTGGTTCTTTGTCCTGTGGTTCCTGTTTTGCTGCATAATGTATATAGCACAGTATAACTTTGTATCATCTGAGATATGTGACAAAGCTGCAGAATAATCTCCCCTTCCCAGGAGACCCTTCCTCAGTAGGGATTTATAATGCATTGCTGTACTGATCATACCTTTATGGTAATGGGGGGGTGTAAGTGCACGGACCTGGGGGCTACAGATAAACCCGATTATTTTATTAAATGTGCGCTCTGCGTGCACCTCATTACTCTGAATGTCCCAATATAGACCCTGATGACTAGCTCTGCTTTTGTTCATAGTCTTCACGGCTGTCATAGACAAATTTGAATGTCTGATACAGCATCCTAATACTTGGCATTGTGGAGTTTATAAGCTTTGTGGCCAGTTTGCCCCATTCTATAGTGCACGGTGGTCGCACTTGGCTTTGTCCTCCGTGTAATGTAGAAGTACAGCTGGCTGCCATTCATTGTTACCAGTCTGTCAGTGAAATTACCTGGTCTGATCTGGAGGAAATTGTATTGAATTTTTTTAAATTATTTTTTTTTACCCCAGCTGTGATTGTTTTTGTAGCTGGCTGTGTTACAATATTGTAACCCCATTGAATGAAACTTGACATTCTTCTGCATGGACTCTGGAGTGACACCGGTGGTAATACAGGAGCTCGCTCAGCATTTTGTCCAGAGGGGGCATCGGAACAGCTGATGTCTCCTATAGAGAATTATGTTTCGGTTCTGCCATTAATTTCTCAGTAATTGTATGAATAGGAGCGTTTGTCTGTACTAGGGCAGTATAATCATGGGCACAGTCTCCCTTCTGTGTTTTTATTATTTGTCGGTTTTATTGTTCTTAAGTGGACTCAAGGTATCAGGTCTGCAGTTCTATAAAGTGTATAGAGTGCTTCATCTTCCAGTTACTGTCTGAAATGTCCCAAGTTTTCTCCATCTCCGGACCATAGTGTCATACATCCTATTACCACACGTCCCAACTTCTGGAACTGCAGCCTGGAAACTGAGCACGGCTCAAACTACCTGCTGCTCCCCCGCACATCCACTTTCTGCAGCTGAACGTCAGGAACATACGATTCCTTTGCTGGGCTCTGATTGGCCAGAGCCCTGTCTCCATTCAGAGATTACTTTTTGCCAACAGCATCTGATTTGGGATTTAGAAGAGAAATTGGGTTGGATGGTGAGCACTGCGGAGGAAGAGGAGGGGGGAGGATTAAGGTTACTAGCGAGCAAGCTATAGAATAACCAGTTCAGTGCAATCTGCTGCTTGACTATGTGTAGGTGAGCGCGTCTGCACGCTTCAGGATTACTGGTCTGCTTAGATTTAACTGTATCATTTATTTGTAAGTATGATGGCTAGTATAGTGTTTACTTTCATGTAACTATACAGAGGCTCAGCAGTATAGTGTCTTTCATATTTAATGCACAAACTAGTTACTTGGTGTCTTCAGAATTGCTATTTACTCATTTATTTTGTCAATTTCAAATATGCTTAGGCTTGAGTGGTACTCTTGTGTCTGGATCTATAGTCATACAACTCCTTTATGTAGAAGGAACCTGACACTTAGACAAAGTGTCTAAAAATCCATAGTGCCACTTAATGTTCGATGAGGTACCTGGATTCAGGGATGTTTTCTTCAGCTTTCATACTTGTGAATATTTTGCAGTATGGGACAGGACAAATCAGTAGCTTTTTATGTAAGCCTTGTAACAACTATTGTTATGTGGAAACAAGTCCACCCTTAACTTTGCATTTACATATTTGGATATAATTAACAATCATCTTGTCCTCAGAGTCCTAAAATGAAAGTAAGTACATGGTTACTGTTTCCATATCTGTAAAGGAGTATTCATATTTGCAGTAATGCCATGCCAAGGGAGAGACTGCAGTGTTCTCCATATGATTGCTGCTGCTTATCCATCTGTCAAGTGGTTGGAGGTGTCCTTATAACCCTTCCAAATCCCATCGTTCTTCAGTGACATGAAGCTTGTCCATATAGTGGATGGATATTGCCAGGAACCCAAATCCTAAATCCAGTGATCTACACAGTAAATATTCCATCTCAGTTCTGTACCGTGAGAAAACACTGAACAGGTGTGTTCTTCATAAATGGATAGCGAAGAAAAAGCCCCATGTCTCCCAAAAAATGAATAGCAGTACAGCGTAGGTCTTGTATGTCCAGGACAGTGTTCCAAACGTCTTGTTTCATTTAGATGTAACTATGCAGACCTAATTGGGGGCATATGGTTTTAATGCATATAGTCATATTTGGCAAAAAACAAAGAATGCATATAGCCACCAGAACCTCCTCCCAATCCACAAGCTCAGTGGTGGTAGGCTGATGATTTGAGGTTGTATTACAACCACAGGAACTGGACACCTTGCAATCAACCATTAACTTTTTTGTTTTCATATACCAGAGTAATATAGAGGTAAATGTGAAGCCATCTGCATGACACCCAACTGAAGCTTGGTCAGAATCTGAATCGTGCAACACGACAATGATCCTAACACACCAGCACATCTACAGCTGAAATAAGTCATTAGTACTGACCTCCACTCCATTAAGATGCTCTAGTAGGACCTTCAGATCTGGACATAAACTAATGACCTCAAATGTCAAAGACGTGAAGTAGTGCAATGGACCGAAATCCCTTAAATATAATTAAAGCAACTGAATCTTGTTTAAAAAAACACAAAAAAACCAGTTAGTTGTTGCTGATAAAGGCGATTTCTACAAGCTACTGAATTATGGAATGTACTTTTTCACACATGGCTTCTCCAAGTTTTTTAATTTAATGAATGACCAGATAAATCTGTTTTTGTGTCAAAAAATTTATTTATACATTTTTAGAACTTGGTGAGGAGTAGATGATGGTCAGTTATTTTACGATGTGTAAGATTTGTATGTACTTTTATATAAAAACACAAGTTATAAGTGTACTTTTTTACTTTCTTGCTTCTAGAATCCATGGTAACAAAATCTAGAAATGTGTGATTAAGTACAATTCTCCAGTCCTTGTTTGTTACAAAACAGTTTTTGTAGCCTTCATAAAGAATTTGACCTGTCAGTATTTTCAGCATTTGGTTATGTGCATTAGACTGAATTGTATCTGAGACAACTTTGTAGAATAGTTTAATGAGCCTTACATACACCTCTGGTCTCTGTTCAGTCTGTGGATCTGTAGGTGTGCACTCTGGGTGCTTTATCGGAGGTGGGAGGGACAGTCGCTGGCTGGTTATGGTCGCTCTGTTGTTCCTGCTGATCCATGTGGACTTCCTGCTGAGTTAATGTTTCAGATCTTGTGTTCAAATTGTCTTTGTGTATCAAACTGCTTTTTGTCTAATCCAAATTTCCATCTGGGATTTTTCAGCACTTCCTCCTAAACCACCAAAATCCATGAGTCCAGTGTGTAATAATGGCAGCAAAGACGGCTCGAGCTCACCCCTCCAGGACACAGAGTGGTACTGGGGAGACATCTCCAGGTAATAAGTCAGAGAGGCATCAATAGACTGTGACTCCGTCTTGCCAGGGGCCGTGTGCATAATGACACTTATTTCTGTTACCAGGGAAGAGGTAAATGATAAGCTACGCGATATGCCGGATGGCACCTTCCTGGTACGCGACGCCTCCACCAAAATGCAGGGAGATTATACTTTGACTCTCCGGTAAGTGATACTTTCTTATGATGATGTGTGAATTCCTGTAGTGACAGCAGTCAGTGGCTCCTCTGATACATTGTAACACATGAGCGAGACACAAGCCTTCTCTAGTCTGATTCTTTCAGGGGGTGAAGGTTATACAAGCTTTCATAGATTACTGGTAAAGGTTCTTACTTAGACCCAGAGCTATTGTTATGGTAATGATACCCTCGTGTATAAACCCTGATTCATACTGGAACTATTCCTGACTGATCACCCTTCAGTTTTAGGTGTAATTCTTGTGGTCTTCACATTGGTTTATTCTAGGAAGGGCGGAAACAACAAACTGATAAAGATCTATCACAGAGATGGCAAATATGGGTTTTCCGATCCACTGACCTTCACGTCTGTTGTGGAGCTGATTAACCACTATAGACACGAATCTCTGGCCCAGTATAACCCCAAGCTGGACGTGAAGCTGATGTATCCGGTGTCCAGGTACCAGCAGGTGAGGATGATATGCTGGACATCCAGACTGCTCAGTGTTGTCTGGAGGCTCCTTGTACTCATCTGACTCTGTCCTGCGCAGGACCAGCTGGTGAAGGAGGACAATGTAGAAGCTGTAGGAAAGAAGCTCCAGGAATATCACGGCCAGTTTCAGGACAAGAGCAAAGAATATGATGGATTATATGAGGAGTACACCAAGACATCCCAGGTGAGTGACCTGACATATATTCTGCGTAGCCACACCCCCAGTCTGTCGCACCTCTTTCCATGTTTTTATCTCCTTCAAATCATCCCAATAATAAACAGTCAGTTAATTTTATATTAAAGACCTACATCAGAGTTAATGGAACAACTCATTCATGTGAAGATGGCAGAGTATTGTGAGAAAAATGAGTTCTTAGCAGATAGCACCAGCAGGAGGACGGGAGACTGAAATGTAACATACGGAGAACTTGTCACCTCTAACAAAGAATGACATATATAAACTGTAACACATTTAGTGGGGTTTGTTGTGTCTCGTGTTTTTACTGCGTGGACACTTGTACTATGTGCTGATGCTGGTACATGTTGCAGGAGATTCAGATGAAGAGGACAGCGATTGAAGCCTTCAGTGAAACCATTAAAATATTTGAGGAGCAGTGCCACTCGCAGGAGAGATACTGTAAAGAATTCATGGAGCGCTTCCGCCAAGAGGGGAATGATAAAGAGATTGAAAGGTAATATCTGTGGAGTGTTGTACTAGGGAAATGCTTCATTGTTCTCTGTACACAGACTGATTGCATACTTTGATTTGTCACTCTTCTCCTAGAATAATAATGAACTATGAAAAATTGAAATCTCGTTTGGGGGAGATTTATGATAGTAAATTACGTCTGGAGCAAGACTTAAAAAAACAGGCTTTGGACAACCGGGAAATCGACAAAAGGATGAATAGTATCAAACCTGACCTCATCCAGCTGAGGAAGCTCCGAGATCAGTACCTGGTGTAAGTGGCAGTTCTCCTCGTGTAGCAAGCACGGAGGTGCCTCTATTTTACCTTTGTCTCTGCTCTCTGTATAAAAGAAGCAGCGCCCCCACCCCCTTATCATGACAGTGATCATTACACCTCCTAGTCACCCCCCCTCCCCCCACTTACAGTGGCCATTACAGCTCTGTCATCCACCCCCTTCTCTCTCGTGTATTGATACTCTTACTTGCATATCTCTCCTTGAAGAGGACAACCAAACCCTCATTGCATCTGTTCAGCTTTAGGATAGGATATTGGGGACACCTATGATGACTGCTTATAAGTGATGCTGCTTATAGCAACCAATTGGATGTTTGCTTTCATTTTCCCAACTGTACAAGATGAAAGACAGAATCTGATTGCAGTTTGCATGCGTGTCCCCCTCCCACTGTCTCATCTGGTACTGCTATGACTTCTACTAAAAGACCCTTTTCCCTGACAGATGGCTCAATCACAAAGGAGTGAGACAAAAGCGCATTAATGAATGGCTTGGAATCAAGAATGAGCAGTTTGACGAGTGAGTGTCTTCCTCATTGTACAAGGACTGCATGTGTCATGCTAAACGCAACCTTCAACTTGTCGTTTCTTTCCTCCTGACTTACCAGACCGTACTTTTTGAGTGAAGAGGACGAGTGTCTGCCACATTACAATGAGAAGACCTGGTTTGTGGGGGATATCAATCGGATACAAGCGGAAGACTTACTCCGAGGGAAACCTGATGGAGCTTTTTTAATTCGTGAAAGCAGCAAGAAGGGCTGTTACGCCTGTTCTGTGGTGTAAGTTTATTTCCTATTAATATCTCAACAGCAGTGATACCTGATATTATACCTATTCTATTCCACTATTAATACCTGATGCACCAGGGACTCCCCTAACCTTCAACAGAGTAATCGGGTAAAACCATGCATTAAACAGACATTTGCAGGCATTTTACACATTGGACAATAGCGGGGAAGAGCTGCGGGGGAAGGCTGAGTGCTGCCTGTGCCCATCATTGGTCTATAGCATCAGTAGTTTGTATAAACTGGCCCATCTGGCTTCAGGCTATGGTCTGTGGCCATCAATCTGCTATCTTCTGCGCACACCTTTATAGACAGGCTGATGACACTGGTGATTTTGTTGCATGCTGCCCCTTGGCACAGGAGCTGATGCACATGGCAGGCAGTGGATATCCTGATACCTTGAACACATGAGCTGGGTTCCTTGGGGTTGAAACATGCAGATGCACAAAGTGCCTGTATCGTCATAATCTTGTAAAGTTGATTCCCGTATGATTATCACCAACTACCACAATGCTGTCTTCAAAACATCCGATAATGGTTTGTGTCTTGCTTCATTTATTGTCCTCTCCTGAAAAACAAAACCCCACAGCTGTTTGGTCTAGTTCAGCGTTTACATAAAAGTTGCATTCATTTTAAAACCATTTTTGTTGCCCTTACTATATACATGTGTTTAACCTGCAACAATAAGTGGGATCAGTGTATTTGCCAAGAATTTAACACCAAGGAAACTTAAGTACTAATATGGCTGATGCTCTGTAAATGTGCATCATGAGGAGCTGCCTCCTCCATGCTGTAATAATCTCATACAGTTTGTTTCTTCCTCCTAGGGCTGATGGAGATGTTAAACACTGCGTTATATACAGTACGTCACGAGGCTACGGCTTTGCAGAGCCATATAATCTCTACAGCACACTTAAGGAGTTGGTTCTCCATTACCAGCATACATCCCTCATCCAACACAATGATTCTCTTAACGTCAGGCTGGCCTACCCCGTCTACGCACACATGTCCTCCCTCTGCAGATAAGCCCCTGCTGGGGAGGACAAACGGTGGCTATGCTGGATCTTTTCTACAGTTTTTACTAGAACTAAGAGGGCATTCTTTCTACTTAGACTGCTTGTTTTGCACAAGAAGTGAATTTGTGAATGTGAAATGAAGAGGTGTGACAGTACAGGATGGCGGAAGAGGGGTCCTGGTGCTTCCCGCGGTTCAGCTGTGAGAAACTGAGAGAGGTCACTGGGGTCCCGGTGCAAATTACGGACTCTCGGGAGCTGCTGCTCTTGTCTCAGACATCAAGGAATAGGTGGGTAGAGACCTCCCCATTCCTGATAATGCAGCACTCGCTCTGTAATGAAAGGTAACAGGAGACTTGGGAAAGAAAACCAAAGGATTCTCGAGATTCACTTTTATTTCCTGTAAGGGGAAAGAAGAAAAAAAAAACATAGTTGCTTTATTTTTCCAACAGTAAACAAAGTTTTGGCTTCCACAGCACTAACTCTTCACATGAGGAGACGTCAATATTTTTAACCAAATTCAACCACCAAAACTTTGTTCGTTGCTGGATCGAGCACTTACGTGGGAACTGCGTTGGCATCTGCACATATTTGTACGCCAAAACTTGAAAAAAAATTGGTGGTTTGAAAACACTAATCTGTCAATATTGTGTTAAACTTAAGTTTGTGTGTTAAAGGCTTTCACCCTCTGGGTGGCAGCCGCCTATCGCATTCCATTCTATTGCAATGCATCTGCCACCCAAGGGGTTAAATTGTTCCTCTTTCCAAAGTTAATTAAAATGGACACTCTGCTTTGGAATGTAACGTGATATTGAGCTGGTGCTCCATTGTGTGTGTTTATGGTGATATTGTCAGATAAATGGACAATGCTTCTAGATGGCTCGTATAAAATTGAGCCCAGTGATTGCAGCTATGTACAGAGACTATAGGGGGGGTCCCACACTGTACCCCCTGAGCTTGTATATATTATATGGTGCACAACACTGGGAATCAGCAATATTGGAGACCACAAACCCCCAGTAGCTGTAACGTTGGGTGGAGGGCACTGACCTGGGCGGACTGGCTGAGATCACCTGGCAATGCCAGTTGTTTCTCTGGCGCTGCTCAATAAAAGCTAAATTAATGTTCTTTTAGTTCAACTCTTACCATGTAGTGCCACAGCGAGTAGTTGGGACTTATATTGATTTTGTTTTAATGTGGGGCTCTTATACATATTCCCTGGCAGGTTGTTATGCTGTGAACCCCAGTAAATGACTTTGCGGAGTGACCAACGAGTGAAGCCATCTAGAAGCATTTGCCATCTGTTCCAGTGTTTTGTCTCCATCTTTCTGCCCATTTTATACCCATGCTGGCCGTTGCACATCGGCTTTCCAGTTTTTTTGCACTCATTCGGCGCTTGGTACAAAATGGGTATGCAGCAGATAGAACTAAAAACCAAGCGTAAATGCACTACAGCAGTTATGCCGCCAGCTGGTGACCCGATTGCATAATGGGTGAGGGAAAACTTGCAATGAGAAGTGGGGTAAATTCCCCAAGTTATCATGTACGTACTTTATGGGACAAAGTATATTATCAGTAAGTTATTGTGACTGACGGGTGAGGCCCTCGGCTGACCCTCGCCTAATACCCTGCTTTGTTCAGAGACTGACTGACCTTTCGGTCTCATTCCAGACTTAATCCTCTGTCTTATGAATAAAATCATAGTATGAGAACTGGGAATAACTGTGCAATATAAGTGTATCCTCGTAGGGCGTCTGGTCTCCTTCATCCCCCGCGTTTGCTGATTTCTTCCAATGGGGTGTGGGTGATTGCAAGTCAGTATTATATATTGTGGTTTTGTTTTCCTGTCTCTAACTTCTCAACGCACTTCTCCCTCTGCAGGTGCCATGTTCATTATTGCTGGTACCTCAAGGGCCACACTGCTGTAGAGTCCCTTTAAATGCCCTTTGGGGTTTTCTAATAGTCTTCCACAGTATCCATATGTAGCTTGTGCCTCTAAGATTGTGCACAAGTGGTTATCCATATTAATCAATGTTGCCAGCTCGGATTGGTTACACATTGCTTTAGTCCCTCCCACTTGAAACTCGACACAGAGGAGTCTGCTGAGCTGAAATACTCTGTGCTGTTAACATTGTAATGCTCTGATTGGCAACAGGTTGTGTTGGCAACACCCACTTCATTTTCTACACATCTTTGTCATTTTTTGAAGAATGATACATTAGGTGCTCTGACTAGACTAACGCACCTAAAGATAACTGCGACTCATCGGATTCTGCTCTGTAGACCTTTGTCACTTGGTATCTGATGTTAAGGGAACAAGTTACTGTACGTGACAATTTGTCAGACGCTGTAACGCCATTGAGCGAAAAGCTTGGTCTCCTTTGAAGATGAAACTAAATGAATTAACTCTTGGTACTTGAACAATCTGTGTGAAAATCTGTTTTTATAGGATGTTGGGACATGCAATTTAAATGACTTTTTCTACATTTTGCTGTATTTCTGCATTTATTAGCAGAATTGTTTCAGGGGAATCCTAAGTCTAGGAATTAAGCTTTTTATTCCACAGTTGAAGTAACTGTTTTTGAAATGCATTTTTTGTGTGTAGGTCTTTACTTACGTTGGTTACTGCAGATGTAAACTTTGAAGCTTATACGAGAGGCTATGTACTTCTATTCTTAAGGTGACCTAAAGGTAGTTACTAACCCCCACGTGCTATAAGAGCCCCTTACAAGGTTCGCATACAGGGAACACCGCCTACAGCTAAGTTTCTAATGCACATGTGGGCGCAGTCCTTCCTATACGTGTGTGTCGGCCCAAAGGCCCAAAAAGTTTCTAGTGTGTAGATTTTGTAGTTGGATAATACAGAATCTGGTGTAATGACAGTGGAGAATGGGGGGTTTGCCTGGCTGCTGAATTATGTAACTACAGGCACTGGGGGGGTCAGGAGGGTCCTTCCCCCTTAAAACAGACTATGTAACAATGCTATAAAATCTATGACTTGAGTCCCTTCTGTTCACTCTGGGTAATTCCATCCTGTGCTATTGTCCATTGCTGAACTTCTATCCCATCTGCATTCTCTTTTTTCCTTTCAAAATCAATGAACAAATTTAAAAGTGTTGCATGTAGCTGGAGACTAGAGGAACTACAATTCTATATTTTTATTCTTGGTAAAGATTTCCATGCCTTAGAGCAAGGACATAATTACATAAGGGCCCTGTTCATGCTGGTGATATAAAACAGAGTAACTCCCACCAGGGTGACAGCTTGTGGAACAGTGTAAATCTCAGCAGATTCCCCAAATACAAGTATGCTGATCTCTCCACCACACAGCGGGTGGGATGTTCCTACAGTGGTAACACTCTCTCCCCCAGCACCCACCTTTATAACACTAGTCCTCTATATATGCCCCATGTTTGGAGGACTGATGATTCTGGTTACACCAGAGATCTAGTACTGGGATTGAGACATGGTGTCATGTATAAGCAATGAATCCCTATGGGACAAATACACCTTGCTACTTGCACATGGTGTGATTTCTCTGGGATCTACGGTCATCCTGGCCTTTGCTATAGAGCATAATTAAGCAGATTACTATAATGATCGTAGAATGGTTTTATAGAGGCAACAGTTCTTCTATTTCTTTTCCCACACAAGGGTAGCTGCCAAACATAAATCTTTATACCAAGGATGGTTGGGAGTACATGTATTGAGATGTATGCACATAAGTGTGTAGTATGAGACCTAAAGTGCTTAATTGTAGTTGTATCTGGTGACAATGCTGTAAGGAGTCTGCCCGGCTTCATCCAGGTACCAACAGGCCCCAGGGGAAGGGCTGCTCCAGTCTTTGATGTAATGGGAGCAGTGGATGACATTTTTGCACAATATGTTTCTTCCATAGACAGGAGGAGACTTCAGTGATACAAGTATCCACATGTTTCTCATTGGTGGGAGTGTTTCTCTTTTTGTTTTTTTTTCTATATGGTGACTTGTAATACACATAGCTTACAGTAGGGGGCATATTATTCCCTTATAATGCACAAGTTTTCTTAATGAACAGGCCAGTTTCTGTAGCTATTATTTACAGGAGTTTATACAGTGGAAAGATTACCTTCCATGTTTCAGACGGTGGGAACAGGAGTTTGCAGCGAGTCTCCTTCATTTCTGCATAAAGTGACATTTCAGTGATTTTTTTTTTTTTTTTCCAGCAGTCTCTTCTAGCGGCACTAAGGAACTTAAAGGGCTTTTTGTGATCTGTATGAGACAAACCTTAAATTTCCAGATGTGATTGGAAGTGAACAGACGCTGATCAATTAGTTTTAATCCCAGCCAAAACCAACTGTATGTATATTTTTACATTCTATATATTTTAGCGCTTTTTTTAATGACATTACTCCCATTAATGAGGAGAAAAATCAATTACATTTCAGATGCACTTATTTTATGTATAACGATAATGCTATGTTTGACATGAGTAGGATTTTTTTTTTTTTTTTATCATTATGTTCTCTGCGGGACAGAAAGCTTTTCAGTTTAATATTAAAAGCTTAGGAGGAATATGCAAACAGGTTTTCATTAACTAGAACCCAATAAGCTATTACGATGCAGTAAAGGTGGGTAACGTGCACGGCATTAGGATCTCTCAGCGCCTTCGTACACATTCTGCTTCTCAAGTGACTCTTCCTGTTCTACTGAATTTCGGCATGTAACTTTGGTACTATGTTACTGTTGGTGTTAACGTTCTGTCTTTCTGTGGTGTTATGGGTAAATGGGTTTCACAAGAAACAAAGTGTATGTTTTGTGTTTCTCCGACAGATCATGCTGTAGATTAGGCAGGATTCTCCTTACAGATACCAGTCACCAGATGTGTGGGTCATAGAACCAGCTGGGCTATGGGTCTTCCTAATCCTGGCATCAATATTTCACTCCATTTCCCCTATAAGAAGTGCTACATAAAGCCACAATCTTTTATCTCCCCCCACACTGGTCAGTCTGGTGACTCGTATTGGTCCTCAGTATTTGCTTTTGGTTTGGTACCATGGTGCGCTGTTGTTACAAGTGAACTTGTATCTAATTGTTCAATACTCCTGTATCGGCTGTGTTTTACCCCCCTCACATGGGGGCAGATCTGTGTACAGCATTTACATGGTTTCATGATACTTACCTGTCTTGCAGAATTAAAAAGAATATTTTCTTGATCATGTGGCTATGCAGTGTCTTATTTCCCACCAAGCTGTTTTATTGTGAGGATTCACAGATCAATAAGATTGTTGGAGTAAAGGGATGCTGGAGAATAAAATGCACACAATGTAACTGTACTAAATAGTGAGCTCTACAGGCAAACTTGCCAGCGCCATCACAGAAACTAAGTAAAGGCCTAAACTGAAAATATTTATATATGACAAAGGGAAAAAGTAGGGTTAATCCCTGTAGGAATCCATGCAAAGCCTCCTATGGAATATTCAGAGTATAAAATGTTATTAGACTCATCTCCATTTGTCTGAGATCATTATACTAATGTCTGACCTTCACTCTATAATCAGCGTTTGTACCACCAATACAGAGGGAAGAATGGCCATGAAAGAGGTAGGGGAAATACAAAATGTGAAAGATTTGTTGGTTTTGAATAATCCATTAAATCATAAAAGACATAAAATGTAATTTGTAAAACTTTGTACGTCGAATATGCATTTTAGAACTGCTTAACAGCCCTTTGTTTACTTATAACGTGACAAATGAAACAAACATTGTTGCCTTCATGCAGCCACATTATCCCATCATTACTGTTGTTGCATTGTCTTGATCCGCATGTTAGGTAAGGCCACGCGCCCACACACACATATAATGAAATGCACAGAGATGGGAACTAGGAAACAACATTCATTTGTGTCTCCTCCTGGCAGGAGATACTAAGGGTAATGCCCAACCAATAGCTTTGCTGGTGAACCCTCCTAGAGTCCAGAGCACAGCACTAAGCACCAGTCAGAGAGGTGGATCAATATACACCTTACCTGCTATTGCTCTAGGTCAGAGGGCTCCAAGTTTAGTCCTCAAGACATATCAACAGGTCATGTTTTCAGGACTACTTTAATCATGTACAGGTGAGTTAGTCTATTTTCTTGGGTCTGTAATTATCCCACCTGTTTCTACAGACAAACCCTGAAAACATGACCTGTTGTTAGCTCTTGAGGACTGGGTTTGGACAACTCTTCTATAGGTGAATGTTCCTTCATAGAGCTTGACATTTCCAGCTTTCTGATTTTTCTAGGCCTCTTACATAAAGTTTAACCCATCTGGCAATAGTGCCAGCCTGCCCATGTGTGCCATGGGTAAAACAAACCATTCCTTTCTTTTTCCTATGCCCTTCAGTCCAAAACTGTTATTGGTCTAACAAAGTGCAGTGAATAATTCTCTTCAGCCACCTGGGGTGTGGGCCTCTCTATGGCCATCTAATACCAAGGTGAGATGCTATGGTGCCATGGGATTTTGTGTTTTTCCACCTGTTGGCATCTTGTGACAAATGAATTTGCTGCTAATAATGACCTTAAGGAAGACATGTACTTTCAGTGTGTTCACTGCCAAGTCCTTATATAATCCTTGCAGAGGAATTAAGTGTTGTGATCTTCCTCACTGTACACCAGTTACTGGATATCTTCCAGATCGTCGTACACCTTGGATGTAGATTGTTTCTTGGGGTCTAAGAGTGGATAACCACCCGTATCAAAAATCTCATTGTTTCAGCAGTCTCCGTTCAATAACCCTGTCCTCATTTTCATGTGGCTGCCGTATTTGTCCTTGCAGACAATTTGGACATGTAGAGGGAGAATATGGTTTGCGAAGGTGACCTAGCTGGCCGTAACGCATTCAGTCTTTATGCCAGAAAAGATAGTATCCTAACTACCTGTACAGTCTTTTGTTATCCTAAGACTGAAAATCATAGGAATTGGAAGAATTTCGTAGCCCAGATTGATCTCCCATCTGCTTCCACCCCGATGGCCTTATAACACGAGCTTTCTACTGTTGTCAAGAGGCCCATTTGTGTAGTTGCCCATTTGTTCATAACCTATTGTAAATCCTTCTGACTAAAGCCCATTTTCCTGGGTACATAAAAGATCAGCTCCGAAATTGGCCTTGTTTGCTGCTGATAGATCTTACTCTGTCTTCTCCCTCTTCTCAAAATTGTTTGGTTCCTGGTACTGCCTTGATGACTGGTGTATGCCATATCTACCAAATTGTCTGAATGCCCACGTTCCGGGATTGGAGGCATGCTTTGAACACTAGGAATGTTTCTTGGAGATTTGATGGCAAACCGGTTGTCGTCGTCCCATAATTTTTGGCCTGTCCAATGTCTACAATATGGACACCATCCTGTCTTGCTGGCATCTGGAGAAATTATATTTCTTTAGACTGTTTTCCTTCAACCACCAATGCAGATCTCGTCTTGTTAAATGAATAATTTGATGCAGATTTTCAACATCTTAGTTTTGAGGAACCTCACAAAATCTTGCCCAAGAAAGACCTCTATGATTGCAGCAATGAGCCCCAAATTTTTAATTACGATTTTTGGTATGATTTGGTAAAGGTAGCAGTATTTATTCTTGTCTTAACTGTCCAATTACTACCACGAGGACCTTTTGTGAATGTTTTTGGTGCTGTTGATAATAAGAAGGAAGGCTGAAAAACTTGACGGCCTTCCCACTGCTCTGGAATCCCACAAGGCTTTATTCTTGGTCCTCTGCACCTCTTCTCTTGGTGAACCAATTGGTTTGTTTGGCCATCAGTACTGTCTCTATGCTGCTGTCACTTAAATCTACTTCAGTCTATCTTATGAGCAGCTGTGTCTGATACTACTGCAGTGATGTTTCCTTGATAAAGCTCAATGCATCCAAAACGGTGCATCTTCCCTCCTCCAAAGTCACCACCTCACCTTAGATACCCCACAAATTCCTCAGTCACCCAACTCTGCTGCATTAGTGTTTACTTCACCCTCTGCTTTAAGCTGGGCACACACATAGACAATGTCTAGCGATTTCACCAACGACTGAAGTCCTGATGAGCATCCTGATTCCTGTGTACACACCTACACAATTTACCTTCAGATCTGTGATCTTCAGCTCTCATAACCATCTACTGAAAAGAGCGTGACTGTACATTGTACAGATATCTGCTTACACTGCTTGTCCTAAGTGTGTACACGGTTACACATTTGCTCAACATCACTCCATCGTTGATTGAAATTTTAGGAAGTTTAAAAAACCAAATCAACAGATGTGATGAGTTTTGGTAAATATCTGAACAAAGGGTTGTGACTGCCTAGATGTGTACCCGCGTGCCTAGATGTGTACCCGCGTGCCTAGATGTGTACCCAGCTTACTCCTCCCATCCAATCTCGTAGTTTTGCCAACCCCACTGTTGATATATTGCTAGAATGTAATGTGTTGTGGCTCAAGATAGAAGAATAACTCTTATGCATTCTCTCAGTATTGCCCACCTCAACTACTGTAACCTCCTCCTATGTAGCACCCTAGTCATCCATGTGTCCCCACTTTAATCTGGCCTAAATGCCAAGATGAGACTGATCTTCTCTCACTGTGCCCCATCTATCACAACAGTCTTCAAATCCCCACCCTAGCTCCCCATATCACCCAGAATCCAATTCATATTACTTATCCTACTTTTACTTGTATACCACTTATCACAGTGTCCACGCTGAGCCACACTTGGTCCTCCTGCCTTAGCATGTGCTCATCCCACTATATTGTAAGGTCTCTGTATTCAGGTCTGTGTTTATATTGTCAAGCTTGTTTCCCTGCTTTATGCAACACTTGTCAGGAATATTAAACCACAGTCTCTATCCCAATACAAAGAACAGCCCTCGGCCCTACATCGCCTGACCTAAGCTCATTCTGAAAGATACATTTCATAAACAAAATCTTTAGTGTTGAAGATCTAAAAATATTAAGGAATTCTGATTGATTTTTGTATTAAAGTTACCATGGCCTAATTTACTGTATCTAATAAGTTTGTATACAGCCCATATGTTTAATAAGTTTTTATGTAGTATAAAATAAATTTAAAATGTTTAAGGTTTAGACACTTTAATATGGTGCTGGCTTAATAATGAGCCAATTTAAGTGTCTATAGATAATTCAATTAGAAGGCATAGGTGCTGACAATAGGTCAAGTGCTGGGAATATTGCGGCAGTCAGTGGTACACAAGCCTGCTGTCAGCCGCAGCTGCTCCGCATAGGACGATGGATGTGTGCTAACATGTTGCTGCAATCTGGGCCTGACCTACTGGATGTTAAATCTGGAGAAATTCCAGGAGAGGGTAATTTCATATCAGACCTGGTCCATGGCCTTATCAAATCCATTCATAAACCAATGGAAAAGTAAACCCTGCAGAATGTGCTTATGCGGGGGCAGAATAATTCAACTTTCCCATTCCACAGGGCTTAACAGACATTATCAGAATGGAAGCTCCAAGAGAGGCGATGACTAAACGCAGCCTGGTTCTTGTTTATTTAGCTCCACTTGCATTACCCAGCCCTGTACAGAGAATGTTATCATTCACATCAGTCGCTGTCCCATCAGAGCTTACAATCTATGTTCCCTACCACACAGACTGCTCATTTATTTATTTTCAGAAGCCAAGGAACTTACCAGTATGTTTTGGGAGTGTGGGATGGAACCAGAGCACCCGCAGGAAACCCAGATAAACCTGAGGAGAAGAGAGAACACAGAGGGTGAACGTTGGATCCCAGCACTGGTGTTAAGCAGCTGTGCTATTGAGAGGTCATATACATCCTCCTGAGGGATATACTAAATATATATATATAATGTGTCTTAAGTTTCTAACAAAAAAAAAAATTGTGAAGACAATAGGCACTCTTATTTGCTTATTGGAGACCTTCCTATGATGCATTATGGGTAATCGCTTGTGTATAAATAGTCTTTGATTACTGTTGTATTTGTAAGTCATAGAGATATAGAGAGCAGACAGCATGAAGTGGTGATGTGTGGGACAGTCCCAGTGAATAAAGAAGGTGATATGAGCCAGTGCTGCTAATCCTATACTCCTCAGTATATGATCAGCTCTGTGTAGCAGCTGAACATTGGGGGCAGTCAGGTTTATGTCACAACCAGACCAATGAGAAGAGACATCTGCAATGTTCTCCGAGAATCAATTGTTGCTGCTCATCGGGCTGGAAGGGATTATGAGGTCGTTTCCACCAAGTTGAAGTTCATCATTGTATTGAGCGAGATTATTTACAATGTGAGAACATTGAAGACCGTGGACAATCTTCCCAGGAAATCACCCTAAGCTCAAACTGTAAAAACTGCAGCCAGAGATGTATTATCAACACTTACTTTAGATGAGAAAAGCCTCAATACCGCAATTCCTCATGAAGGGGGTATAGAGGCAGTTTGTGTTATGCTGACCCAAATATTGCATTTTTATTAATACTACCGAGTATAACATTTGTGGGGGAAAAAAATTAAAGGAACCGCTATGGGGTCTAATGTAGCACCATGGTATACTAACATGTACACCTTTGAGAGAACTTACATTTTAAGTACTTTTTGCAGGTATATACTATATAGTTTCCTCACTCATTAACAGACATTACCGTTTTTCACTAAATCTCTTAAGCTGAATCTTCCATATTCCCAATTTCTATGGGTGATTCATAACAATTCTGAAACCAAATGTGTTCGGAACAACTCAACGTGATGAAAACAATCCCTGGAACATAATAATTTGGCCTAATTTGAATAAAACAACATAGTGTAGACATAAGACATAATACTTTATGTATTCCATTGTGATTCCCTTACTAACTTTAGACCTGCATTGGTCTCTCTTCTCGATACTACATTGTACAAGGAATTGTCTTTGAAGCCTAGAATGAGAGGGGTAGGAATCTTCGGGATTTCTGTGACATCGTGTTCCCCCACCTAAAAGAGATGGTGATTGGACAAAATGACTCCTTAATCATGAATCCGAATGGAATTTTAGACTGGATACAGTTGCTGCTAATGGCTTAAAGGAATATTTTCAATAATGTTTCACAATTAAAACATGTCCAATATTATTATATCACTATGAGCAGTTTCATTTCTCCAACATTGTTTATTATACTTTAGTTCTTGTACAGAAGTTGCATTTATATAAAGCTGTATAATCTTTAATTAGCCATAACATATGGGTTTTATTTTTTTAATACGGTTTTATATGTATTATTCCAACATTAATCTGTGGTTTGGAATCACTTAGTATTTGCTGTATTTAGTAATTGTTTGTTTTTTATATACATTATACATTTCTATTTATTGAAAACTACAGACAGGTCAAAGACCAAAAGATGAACAATAATAATCTTTGGTATTAATAAAAAAAAAATACCCAGCAAACATTTACAACTTTCTACAATATAAAGGAATTAGTATGTTACTCATGTATGTGTCTCATGTATGTGTGTATGTAGGGGTCTCACGCCTCTGTCTATCTGAACCCGATGACGTCGTGGCACATGGTTAGTTTACAGACTGCAGGATCAGCGATCATACAGACTAGACGGGCATTAGGCTACAAAGGTTCGGGTAGTGTAAATATATATATAATAAATATTTTAATATTAATGATGTTTGAGCTGCTAAATGTATCATTTATTACAGTTTTAGTTGAATTATTTAGTTAGAATTTGCTTTTCTTGGTATTTTTTTTAATTAGAAAAAAAAAAACAATGACATTTCTTGGAGGTTTGTGGCTGACAATTCAGCCACTTTCATATTGAATCAACTTGTTCTTTAGAAGTGGACATTTCTCCCATGGACGGTGATGTAAATGAATGCTGACCCGTACGCTGAGGGACAGTTGTAAGCACCAGGAAGTTGTCACTGTGATGAGCTGTGAACCAGAGTCTTGGGGACAAGCTGAATGCAGAGTTTGGATTATGCCATGAGCCATCAGAAATTTGCGCTGGTCCTGCTGGCAGGAGAAGCAGTTTTGCTGTGTCAGGGTTTCCTGTCTCCAGTCCTCTCCGCCTGTCTTTGTTGCAGCTGCTATTCAATTCAGCATGGAACAGGACACCTTGGAGAGCAGCCAACTGCCGGCTGGGAGACAACACCTGGATGGAAGGGCTTACAATGCCGTGCAAAGCCAAACAAAGACAAATCGCTCTTCAGTTTCTCTGCTGAATGTGCCAAGCTCGTTTCTTGTCATGCAGACATTATTATTTCACAATAAGAGCCCCTTAGCTGGAGATGATAAACACTCTTTAGTGCTTCAGCCTTTCCCTAATAAGAGATATACCCTTCCTAAAATATGCAGCACTATTCTCATTTCCTGCACGTCTAAACTTAGTGTGGGGGAGGTATCTATTAATGACTAAATTTAAATTGATTGCATTCAGCTTCATTTCTTATTGGAATGATAAACAATTTATTAATGTGGCAATTTATTAAGATTGACTAGCTGGGACAGTGGCTCCGATGGGAGCATGTGAAGATCCCTTTCCAACGCTGATCTCCCCATAGGTTATAACATCTAACGCCATCTTCAGATACCAGGATCAAGGTCTTCATGTCGGAGATTGATAATTAGGGCAAAATCGCAGGCCACAGACACCGATGGGGACTGGATGTGCAATGGAAGAGGCTGGGCGATAGCTGCTGCGGTCCATCCATTAATAAATAGCCTTGGTACTATTTCTATGCTGTAATCAGGGCTGGATTAAGACACTGTAGGCCCCTGGGCTACAGTGAGGCCCTCATTTGTCAAGTGACATATGCCCAATCCGATATTACTGGGAGCAAATTTCACAGCAATGTCTACGAGGAGGGGAATCATGGTGCAGTCATTTGTCAACCATTTTAAAGGGCAAGTGTCAGAATGAGAGCATAAATCTGATATGCTGAAATAGAATATTGAATGTCAGGGCCCAAATAAAACTTTGTATGGATACATAAATTAACCTGATCTTCAACTCAGATAAATGTGTGACCAAATGAGCCCAGTAGCAGGTAATTAAGTTAAGCAAACCCTTTGTGAGGAAACCAGCTTAAGATATGCAGATCACAGACATCCATTGTTTTGATCATGTATTTCACTAACTAATTGACTTCCTTTCAATAGGTAGAATAAACACAAACTAACCCTAGGTGTAAATTAGAGAGCCATATGCCTAGGTGAGATCCTTGTAGACAAAGATAGCATTTGAAGACTGCCTATAAAGATATATGGAAATATGGGTTTCAAAGGAAAATGTCTACATCGTTCATATGTTGGGAAATCTGGATTTTTCTCCGTACTGAGGGGCAAAAACCACACAAGGGTCTTAAAACATAGATACCAGCTACACAGGGAACAGCCATAGTCACATGTATTTCAGGATGAGATTGGATATTGTTGTAATCTCATCATATTTGGTATTTAAATGTGCCGTAAATTATGATCGGTTTATTGAAGGGAAAGTTATGTCTCTGGGAGATATCTGAGGAAAGCTAAGACCGGTCAAAACTTAGGAATAGTTTGACCAAACCTTAGGTGACACCCAGGGGACATTTCTGCCCCCACATTAGCAGTCACACTGCCCTTGTGAATGCTGTCCCATTTGAGTTTGCTTAAAAATCTGTGTTCTGGAGGGACAAAGTGTCAGCTTCTTGGAGATCAATCTAATTGAAGGACTGACCATATTTTCTGCCTGCCCCAGGCAACCAGATTATAAGTAAGTTTTGCTCTTTACGTTTATCTCTTTTATTTTAAACTGTTTGCTTGTTATGTCAATATATTAATTGTTTATTCATTATTTTTCTTTATATCTGAATGCCCTGTATTTTTGTATATTAAATCTATAATTTAATAAGTTGCATCCTTGATACTCTAATGCAGTGGTCAGGGAACAGGGGTAAATTACCCCAAATAGGATAAAAATGAAATTCCTGGGGGTTAATGCTGCCAGTTGTATTATAGACCCCTTTAAATCTGAAATTGCTGTTGTACCAGAAGAGCCTCAAGGGTTGGCAGAGGCACTTCTTGAGCTTCGATGCAATAATGAAGCACGTATTGCATTTGAAAACAAAGCAGATCTGTCATATTTTTGGATGTCAACAGCTGCAAAGGCATCAAAATTGCACATGAGGAGGCAGTCAAAAAGTTGCTGCCTTTTGCAACAACCTACGTTTGCGAACAAGGATTTTCCACATAAAAACAAAGCAGAGAAATCGATTGAACGCTGAAGACTCGTATCAAAAATGAAGCAAAATCATTTCTCCAAGACCCGAAGTTTTGAAGTTGAAGATTTCAAAGAAATTTTCAATAGATTTAATAAAATTTTGAATTCCAATAATTAATAATATACGATTTCCTTCCTTTCAAATCAAGGGGGTAACTTCGGCGTATCTAAATATATTTTGGGGTAAAAGGTAAAAACGTTCCCTGACCCCTGCTCTAACGAATCCATTGCCTCTTTAGAAGAGACAGATTGCTCGACCAGGTTAACCCTTGGAATGCCAGTGTGTGATTTGTTGATACATTTGATTAACAAGCTGTGTGTGCTTGTATTTACATTTGTGTAACAGTCTGGAGGTGTGAAGAGTCAACCCTGTGTGTGCTGGTGTGGGTCTTGTTAGTTTGTGGATAACTAGAAGCCTGTGTGCCAGTGTGGGACAGTATATTGGGGTCCTATTGACCATACTCAATAGGTGGTGGAAAAACCTGAAGTGTCTGGGGGTGTGAGAGCGCTGTGTTGGGGGCAATTCCGTAGGTCTATAACCTATGTGATAGGAAGAGAGAGACTGCGGGCTGAAAACGTGTGTGACCTCATACAGCGAACACCCCAAAGTCACGGCAGCTGGGAGCGTGTTTCGTGACAGCAAGTACTATTTACAGGATGGAATGAAAGTAACCCCTTTAATATGTGATATATCACAGATAGTGTATTTTTCGACTTTATAAAAAGCAATAGAAACACGGATACCTGCACTTTATAGAAAGTATTGCCCAACAATACTAAGGCGCATAAGAAAAGCCATAACATCAATTCTACTTCTATTTTACACAACACTAAATCACTGAACACATGATGCAGTTTCTCCTGAGTTCCAGGTTTTATTTCTGTTATTCCTGAATACAATGCAGCTACTATGTGTGCAAATCATCCAAAGAAACGGAGACAAAGCAGAATGGTGACAAGTACCAGGATGAATCAAACCCCACATACAAGGGGAATGCTACAGAGTGCACAATGTGACCAGACGCTCGCTCTTGGAGGTCCCAATCCTTCCGCCAACAAATCCAGTCAAAAAAAATTATTTCAAACCCAGAGAAATAAATGACAGAAGACTAATGGATCTCAGCTGGTTGTGAGTCCACCATCATCCCCAAAGCTTCCAGTGATCTCTCCAAAAACAGAAGCAGCAGAAAGAATCTTGGTTTTATCGACTTTCCAGAAGGAGAAAGAAGAAAAATTAACCTTCTGGCCACAGCTACAGATCACTAAATGCAAGAGGTCTGCAATCCTCTAATAAACAAATATTTGGAAGAAAAAGTTTGCAGTAGTGAATGGTGACGGAGGGTAATTCCAACCACTGCCGCCAGACCCCACTCTTCTATTTTTTTTTAAAGATTTTAATATATTAAATAAACAACTAGATACACTAATTATAAACCACAAGTGTTACTGACTAGTGTCTTCTGAGCGCCTTATTATTACTTTGACTTAAATATGGGCTCTGCTAGTACCCTATAGTTGGAGATACTTTAAAAGTGTGTGACTGGGTAACGGCTGAGTTCCAGAAGACAACCTGGAACTCAGGAGAAACTGAATCATGTGTTCAGGGATTTTGGCAGATTGGTAAATTAACCCCATAATGTTTAATACAAGGAGTGAAAAGGAGGCATTGGAGGAATATATAGATTAACCCGGTGGAATGGTATTGGGTAATGCCAGGGGAAATGTATTTTGGCATGTATGGATCATACCACACCTTGCCTAGGGCTCCGTGGGATTGTAGTCTGGCTCTGGGACAGATACATACTTTGAGTACCTACTGCTGGCTTACACTCTGTGGCTGCATCAGCCAATAGGAAGGATGAAGGGGGTCTTCCGTCTTATTCTACATAGGGCGATCTCCCATACTGTCACTTCCTCTTGACTATGCCCCTGTCTACGACCACATTTATCATGCGGAACCCAAAGTCACATGTCCGGGCCAGGTGAATGCCATGTGCTGGTAAAGCCACTGACTAATAGTCGCTGACAGCAGAACCTGTATGAAAATAAACGTTACTTCTGTAAATTTTACTGAAAAGCAATTATATCAAAGAAAAAAGTTGTATTTAGGAAACTTGCACACAGCAACCTTCTGATCTTCACAAGCAGGTAAATGACAGGATGGTATTGGCAGAACCGCACATTAAACAAATGCAGTCAAACTGTGGTTGCTACATAAACCATGCTTAGGCCAATCCTTCAAAACAGAAGACGAAAAACCAGATAATTTAGTAACCACTGAGCTTAAAACCCAGATCTACGTATACAGAAATCCAGACGTGTAAATGCAAGTCCATAACAATAAAATGATGTGTGAGAATTCACAAGTGTACTTTACACAGGCGGACGGAGATGGATGGAGAAGGGCATTTTGGGCAGAGTTCAGCTTCTGCTCGTTGGGCACTGGAAGCAGCATTTTTAGAACTGTATCCTCCTCTTGGTTCATGGAGATTGATTATACAAACTAGCGGCACTTAAGAGAAAAGCCTGTTCTGCTGCATGTCGTCATTAACTGTAATCAGTGCTGCGTCAGCTACACAGTGTCAGGTTAATTAGTCACAAGTGACTGGTAGAAATATTTAGGAAAAATGATCAAAATGTTGCACTATAAGGGCTGTTAACAGTGTCTTTAAACAATCTGTGTGCACATGACAAACCGCCCTTTGCAGAATCGGTGCCATAGCTGCGCTGGGTCACCAGATACAAACACTTCTAACGAGCACACTTTCAGACATTCGTCCAGATATAGTGGGGGGGGGAGGCAAACATGTGACGGAGGCCCCAATGGAAACATGGGCCTGACAAAAACCATCCAGGTATCTAACGTGAGTGTGGCTGATATAGCCTATAAAATATATATAAAAAAAAAATGTTATGTCAAAGAACTATAATCATATACAACACCTACCAGCCTCATCTGCATATACAATGCGGCAAGCATTCTAGAGTCAGATATACAATGCGGCGAGCATTCCAGTGTCATATACAATACGGCGAGCATTCTAGAGTCAGATATACAATGCGGCGAGCATTCAAGTGTCAGATATAGAATGCAGCGCGCATTCTAGAGTCAGATATACAATGCAGCACGCATTCTAGAGTCAGATATACAATGCGGCGAGCATTCTAGTGTCAGATATAGAATGCAGAGAGCATTCTAGTGTCAGATATACAATGCAATCTTCTTATTAGCTGTGAATTACATTATGAATACATTACTTTATGAAGTGTCCTCTAACTTTATTTATCTGTATTAATTAACTTCAGTAAAACCAAACATTGCCAGACTCCCTGAACTCCTATTTTCAAGCAGATTAAAATTTAACCACATTTTATAGAAAATTAGTATAAAATGTCAAATTTGTTTTTTTGACAATTATTTATTTACATTTAGTAATACCATTTCTTACTATAATATTAATAAAATACCATTTTACTGAGAAAAGACAATGGATTTAATGCTTGAAAATTAGATATAAATTGTCATTTTCATTTATTTTATTTATTTAACAATAAACCTACATTACGTTATGTCCGTCCTGCTGTTTTACACTCTGACAGCTCAGGATAGATCTCATTCGTACAGTCCTGTGTCTACAGCTGTATTAGAACTACAGGTCCCAGCAAATATGACCAGCATCTGCAACTTCTGTGCTAACCACAGCCAGAGAGAGACTGCTTGTCCACGCTCTATCTATGGGACTTTACCTCCTCTGCTGGAAGGTCATTCTCTGAATGAACGTCCAGTAGTTACAGCAGCCGCAACCTAGTTCAGGAGGTTCTGTGAACCTGATAAGAGACAAAGGCTCCTCCAAGGACTTACAACACAATTCACTGCAGTTCTCCCCTTTATCAAGTTTAAATAGCTACAAATTAAATATGCATTAAAAGGACACCAATTAACAGTGCACTATGCAGACAAGAAAGGTTATTTCAAAGTGCATTATTACCAATATGAGTTTGTAGAAGAGTCTACAGAAGGCTTTTATTGTGACAATGATACCATTTAATAGCATTTAAGTACACCAGTGGCATGTCAGTGAATGGAGATTGTTAACAGTTGGGATATGCAGTGATGTGAACACTTGTATAAGCAGCTGTGAAAGATCTCCTTATATTTGTCTCCCTCTGACCTCATCGAGAAACCCCCCCTCTCAGGACATACCTCATCCAGAGAGATAAGATAGTTCACAGTTGTTCATACACTGTGTTAAACAATACACACAGCTTCTCTGCTTCACTTTCATCTTCCGCCATCAAATTAAACTGCTCACAACAGAGCCAGCACAACCCAGCACTTGGAAAGCTTTTCTTTGTGTTCATTCTTTGCAACATTGTTCTAGTCCAATAAGGTTTGCAGGGTCAGATTCTGAATGGGCGGTGTTAGGCGTAAACCAGCACCTAAGGGTGAGACTAAAACTGAACAGAAGAGAGTCTTCCTGCACTTCATATGAGGGTCTCCCACTTGCTTCCTGGCAAACAATAGTAAAATGTAAGTTTTCTTCAACAATAGTTTTATGGCAGAATTCACAGACGTCTCTTGGTGACCTTACTAACAAGTGAGCTTCTTGCACACGGCGGGCTGGTATTCAAAACTGCATTTGCTCTATATTCTTTTCACTTTGTGATAATGGATATGACAGATCTCCTGTGGATAGTAATAGCCTATCAAAATCTTACTATATCCTTCCCTGATTACTGCTTTCAAAGACCCTTTCTTAGATTTGCATTAAATATTCTTTTATCTTCATAATGAAGCTCTTGTCTGAAGATGCAGTGACCAGCTGTGGGAACTGTCATAGACAACTGCTAGCCTTTATTTCTAAAGAGGGAGCTCCAAACAATTATTATGTGACCTCCGAATACAACTGATTGACTATTGACATTTCTTAGTATTTTGTGTTGATCAAGTCCCCAAATAAATCCATTTTTATTCTGTGATGTATGAAAAAGTCACAAGGGAGCGATTACTTTTTATAACCACTGTGATTTATTCCAAAGAATAGGCGTAGGATGGAGTAACCAGTGCACATATGTATTGGCAACAGTGAGTATGAATAAAATGGCAGAAAACAGCATTAAATATCTAATATGGTGTCAATGGTGTTGCCTTTAGGGCAGGAGTTGCTGGATATAATCTTGCACAACACGGAAAATATTCTCCACTGCGCTGGACCAAGATACACCCCCCTTCTTTCCCAATGTCATGGCTTGTGGATTAAGCCTGGATGGATTTTTGCTGTTCCTCCATCCTCACAAGCATATAAAGTGTGGAATTCCACCTTGTTACAATCTCTTGCTTCATTTATAATGGAACCTTCTGGTAGAAGTGAGGAATTGCTTTTCTAGTAAAATGGTGTTGTGATGGAATTTGGTAACGGGCACACAGGACCTCAATTAACTGTCTAAAACCAGCTGCATTAATTGCGGATATTGGACGCAGATCTGATATTAGCATAGTACCCATGATGTCTGTAATCCGCTTTGCAACTGGGTGACATCTTTCATACATGCTTCCTCTTGCACAGGATTGTTTAACAGTCAAATGTTGTAAACTACTAGTAGTCTTCTTCTTGGTCTACTTCTGGCTTGAAGATCCACCCCCAGCAGCAGCAGTGGGACTAACGCTCAAGAATTGTTCAGAGTAATCTTGGATAGGGGAGAAGTCACCTAGCCTTAGCAACTTGGATGCAGGACTAACTCCAATCGCTAGTGAGGATATTTATGAGAAAGGGGTCGGCTTTACAAATGCTATGAATGGCTAGACAACTGTTGTCAGGATTAGGTAAAAAATAATTCCACACATAAGAGGTGGATGTTTTGGTCTTATGCCCAGGCATGACAATGACCTTCTTATCACTGGTAAGAACTGCTTCCACTGGTGCAGAACTTACTCAAACAACATCATCCTCATTAGTGCCGTCGTCAGCTACACATCCTGTTGCAAATACAAAGTGGTATTCTACATTTGTGTATCACTGGCTACACTAAGAGGCATACTGCTGACAACCTGTTTGAAGGTTGTCAGCGGTATGAGACGTCATTGCAACATGGCATATCCCACTTGGACTCTCCTGAGGATATGTCATTTGTGATAACACCACCAATATTGTGAGAGCATTACAGTGGGGAGAATTCCATCACATTCCCTGTTTTGCTCACACAATCAACTTGGTGGTATCAAGCTTTTAAAAAATGACTGTGACATGCAGGAGATGCTGTCTGTGTCCCGAAATAATTCGGGTCAATTTTGGCAGTCTGCAACAGTATGTAGAAGATTGCAGCTGCTGCAAGAAGAATCAAATTTGAGGGGGAATGTATTTAGTCCAGCGCAGTGTAGAATACTTTCCGTGTTGTGCAAGGTGTAGTCACCGGTGAAGGGATCCAAGAGTTATCAACATCTTGAAATCGGATCACTTCATTTTGGCAACTGTGTATTATCCTAGGTTTAAGAGCTATGTCTTCTCTTTCTTTCCAACTAACCCAGATCTCAAGAGATGCAATGAGCTCCTGGTCAGCAAACTGACAGCTCAAGTGGTACATGACACAATGACTCATCCTCCCTCAGTTTCTTTGTAAGTGCTGCTAGGAAAAAACTTAGTTTTCCCAGGACACCCATTGGTGATGTGCTGACTCATCTGCAACATTTTGACATTTGGTCTGGTGTAAAAGAACTGGCCAAAAATCATGACCACTCTGTCCTAAAATTAACTTCAAATTCCATGGGGAATTTCATTACCGGCAATAACATCAAAGTACACAGACTTCTGTGATGGTGGATTCCAGCGGGGATGAATTAGTATTGTGTAAGGATGATGACAGTGTACATTGCAGGTGCTGGGATCTATCTGAGAGAAGGGAGCTAGCTGATGCGGGTATGCTTGTTAATATTTTGGCTAGAATGGCATGTTGGCAATTTTATGTTTTTCTAAATAAACTTTTTTTTTATATTTGTGGTTCCCTTAACTTAAAACTACTATGCACTTGAACATAAGCTTTAGCACATGACGTAGAAGGATAAGTATAATCATGACTGAGACTGGAGAGTGACAAGAACAATGTGACTAAAGACTGGAGAGTAACAAGGACACTGCTACTCCTTCTGTTTCTGTATGAGCTATGGCACAGTAGAATGTGACTGGAGACTTTTAAGAACACTGCCACCCCTCCTTTCTGTTTTAGCTATGATGCTGCCCAACTGCACTAGAGACTGCCAACAACCCTGCTACCCATTCTGTGAAATGGTGCCAGATCTCCGTGGAGGGCGGTATTTAGAATCCCAAACACGCGAGATCTGATGACGCAACGATGACGTTTTACCTCGTTTTCCGTTCCGAGGGCTCGTCTATGTTTGGGTGGGCTTAGTTTTCCAAAAAACCGAGCCCAAGCACCTCTATGTATAACATATTATATTATATGCCATGTGCAGCGCTGTGGACCTTTTGTGGCACCTTATGATTAAAAGGTTATACAACTAATAATAACTAGTATACAACTAATAATAATAATAAAACAGAAACTTCAGCTCAGTTTATGGTGATTAAATCGATGCGTAAACGAAAACATTTGTTGCATCTGGAACCAATAATGAAACGCACTAAAAGTAAAATCAAATTTGTTGTTCATGATTTAAATTAAAATACAAATCCTGTGATGTTTTGACTAACTATAGATTCATTTTCCCTCTGGTCTCTTCTATAGTCCCAGCTGAGAATTATACACAAAATGCTGCTAAATGCATTTGTGTGGAAATCTCCAGGGTTATTCTGAAGCACAGAGAATATTTAAACTACATTTAAGGGAATTGTAGATTAAAAAAACCCAGAAGATATCAAAAAGAAAGAAATTTATTAACAACTTCGAGTCACAGGAAAACCAGAAACGTTTACTCACATTGCTGGAAGCTTCAAAAGAGAATTAGTGAAGTATATTATAGGCATATATACACCCAGGGTCTTCTCTCTAATGATGTGTCAGCGGCCGTGAGGATTTATAATAAACCCCCGATTGATGGTTATACGGCACGTTCTGCCCATGGAGAGGTACAGGCCAGCTCACAGCTGCATGTCAAACACCTTGGGAGGAAGAGCTTATCCGAGGTCACATCGTTATTTAACTGAGAGGGGAGTATTTTGTAATATATGACTGTTATACCACATTTTGATGCAACATTTTGCAAATTATTTTATTACGGCTACAGGGAACAGCGATGGGGGCAAGATTTGCACATTTATTTAGGAAGATGAATGTACACGGTCTATGACAGTGCTGGTTGTGACTCTTCTCACCTATTAGTATTTTATAAACAACCTGGATTTGATTTGGAGATGAGAGCAGGAAATTATTTTTTTTTAATATGAATTACATTTGAAATACTACTTTTTCTAGGTCTAGAAATTGGCTATTAGGCTGACTTGTAGAACATGTCAAGGCAGCTTGTTGTAATCCTTATCTGGGTGCTAGAGTCACCCGAACAAAAACTAAGTATTACAAAAGGCAACTAGGATGTAAAGTGATTTTAACTCTCAAGCCCATTCATTTGTTCAGTGATTTAAGGATAAAGGTTATGATTCTAACTATTCACTATTATGGATATTAGAAAACTTGATACCGCTGAAGGTTCAAATAACTAATAACATTAATAGGAACAGATGAAATATTTGATTTTAAGTCTCCTTAGAGAATGAATTCCTGGAAAACCCTGAGTGTATTTTTAGACTGATCCACCTTAGAAATGTTTTGGCACAAGTAAATTTAGAAAAAAATCATACATTGGTTGTTTGTGTCCTGGTGCAGCTTGTAATAGGATTGTCCGACAATAAAACTTATCTTTAGGCATCAAACAGCATGTTGTTAGTTGTAGCATAATTGTCATTTATGTCTAAACTTGTACTTCTGGCCCCATCTGAATTGGTTGAACTAAAAGACCTTTAAAGACAGATTCAGTGACCACAGAAGACGGTATAAACCGCCCCCCAATAAGGAAGCGAGCCCCCGTCACACATGGGAAGGGTTAGAAGTCATTGATTGCAACCTGGCCAAAGTAATCAGATGGTAATATGCTCTAGCGCTGGTGAATTTGATGGCAATAGAGCTGGTTTATCATGATAACTCCCCCCGGGGAGAGCAGAATGGGGAGTGAGAAGTCGTATCACTGGGTACTGAGTACCACTCAGCTGACATTGTGATAAGGTAGCAATTATTGCCATGACAAGTGTACGTTTAATAAACAGGGACCTTAGTCCTCTAGGTTGTTGCTGGTCTTGAAATTCAACCTTTAACCGAAATATTCTGCCTTATATTTCCACATCAGCCTCCTCCCGGCAGGGGAGAACAGCATAATGCAATATACTGTCAGCTCCAGAATTATTGCCACCCTTCCTGATACTGAGCAAGATATATCATATAGAATAAGCAGTACATATAATGACTCCTGACCATTTATATAACAAACATCATTCCTACAAGGGTGCTTTATTTACAGGATAGTGTATTATGATTGATACCCGTAAAGAATATTTTAACCTGAAGTCATTTGCATCTTAGTGTCTGTTTATTGCCCCTAGCCTCCAGGAGCCGCACTGTTGGCTGTGACCAATTCCTATGTCCCTGGGGAATAAATATGAGGTTACACACATGTAAAATCCCTCTGTCATTCATCAACATGGCTAAAACCAAAGAGCTGGAAACTCAGAGGAGACCGGAGGATGTGGACCTGCACGGATTAGGAAATAGTTATGAAAAAATGAATAAAATTAAAATTAGTGTGATAATAAGAATACAAGAGAAGTGTGGAAGAGGTGAAGGTTTGCCAGGAAGAGGACGCCTGAGCTTACTGCCCCCACACTGCTCCCATGTATCTTGGGGGTTTTAAAATTTCAAAATCCATTGTCAGAGTCACCCCCGTGACCAGAAGCTTTATAGAAGAGTGTTTCCTAACAGCAGGACACAAAATATCCTTGGAACTAGAAATGGAATAGTGCGATGTGGTCAGTCATGCGCTGCTATCACATCTGAAGAAGGCAAGCGACCGCGTAAAAAGATAAGCACCCGATACCACCATCTATGGTGATTATTGATGCTTTATTAATGTCGTAATAAATTCCACCCTATACCAGGATATATTAGGCCAGAGGTCTGACATTTGGCCGATGGTGGAACAATAGTAACCCCACACATGACAATCCACACAGAACTGAAAGCGTTGCTATGGCCTCTCACTCTCCAGATTTCAACTTAATTGAAAACGGGTGGTGTGTACACTCATGGCCCAAAGTTTTGAGAATTGCACAAATATTATTTTTCACAAAATCTGCTGCCTCAGTTTTCATGAGGCAGCAGATGTCAAGAAGAGTGATCAGATTAATTGCAATTAATTTCAAAGTCCCTCTTTGCCACGACAATGAACTTTATCCCAAAAACAACATTTACACTGCATTTCAGCTCTGCCACAAAAGGACCAACTGACATCAGGTCAGTGATTCTCTCGTTAACACAGGTGAGATTGTTGATGAGAACAAGGCTGGAGATCACTCTCTCATGCTGATTGAGTTAGAATAACAGACTGGAAGCTTTAAAAGAAGGGTGGTGCTTAAAATCATTGTTCTTCCTCTGTTAACCATGGTTATCTGAAAGGAAACACGTGCAGTCATCAGTCATCATTGTTTTGCACAAAAAGGGCTTCACAAGCAAAGATATTGCTGATAGTAAGATTGCACCTAAATCAACCATTTATTGGATCATCAAGAACTTCAAGGAGAGACGTTCAATAGTTGTGAAGAAGGCTTCAGGGCGCCCAAGAAGGTCCAGCGCCAGTCTCCTACAGTTGATTCAGCTGTGGGATTGGGAGCACCACACACCAGATCGAATTGCAGAGGTCTTCAAAAAGAAGGGTCAACACTGCAAATATTGACTCTTTGCATAAACTTAATATAATTGTCAATAAAAGCTTTTGACACTTATGAAATGCTTGTAATTTTACTTCAGTATACCATAGTAACATCTGTGAAAAACAATATTTGTGTCATTATCAAAACTTTTGGCCATGACTGTATTGTAGAGAGTGACGACCACCAAGAAACTGGAAATGTCCTGCAGGGAGCAGTCCAAGATCCCTAAACAAATCTCCAATCACGTTAAGCGGCTCAGTGCTGGAATGCTCACCAGGGAACACTTCACCAAATATTAATAATAATGGGGCTACCAATATTTTTGCAATTTATGTTATTTAAAAAAAAATTGTGTCACAATACATAGGAGGGAAATACAAACTATGCAGCTCAGCACTTTACACCCAAAATATCACTCATTACACATGTGGTTACTTCATATACTGATTATAGCTCATTTCCATGAAGGCTGACAATAATTCTGGGGTTTACTGTATCCAGACAGGAAAATGGGGGGGGGGGGGGGCACCATCCAGCAATGATTTGTTTAAACATGTCATATAAATGTCAAATAAACAGTTTACATTTTAAAGCTAAAAAATTGTGAGTGCAGATTGAGGTCAATATTTTATGGAATTGGAAAACCGACCCAGTCCAATATCACTACAGTGCGGACTGTCGGGCGTATAAATCACTAACAACATTACCACAAGGACAAGAAGCAATAACCCCTGAATACAGGTTCTCCAATATGTAACAATCACAACTATACCAAGAATCCTGACAGCTCACATAACTGACAATCTATATCTATAATCTATATTTAATGTGCTCTGAAAACACAAGGTAAAAATGCAAATAGTGTCAACACCCCCTCTCTATACACCTTTCTCTGAAAAAAAGCAGCGTATTCAATCAGAGTCGCAGGGGAGCGCAGCCAATAAATTAAGGTCATCTGCATTTGTAAAACAATTGGATTGTGCTGTATATTGTAATGTATCTAAATCACCAGAGAAACATCTCATTGTAACATTATGTTTTTCTATCCACAATCAGAGCCCGGGACCAGGAATCTGGGATTTAACCGTTATGTAAATCTTTCTGATGGGGAAATTTGGAAAGTTTGAACCTCTGGTCGATGAATCTTTGTTTTGTTTGTTATTTGGGGGTTATTAAGACGAGCGTTTCCCTGTTTTAGGAAAGGGATCTCTCCAGTGAGTGTTAAACGTGTGAGCTCACCTACATATATGGCGCAACAAGGCAGAAATAGCAGCAATGAGTCAGCGCTGTCTCTGGACATTCCCCAATAGACGGTTCATCACCATTAACCCCTTCCCTGCTGCAGGATGTGCTGGGTGCCTTTTCTGGTACCGGAGGAGTTCATTTCAAATTTTCCCACCCACATAACACTGATCTTTGCCATGTCTCCGGGTAGCTCAGTGGTATGCCCTCATTCTCAGTACCACTAGGAGACTACAGCGGGCAACACGGCAAGGACAGATAGCAGCACAATTACTACAGGACTTCACTGTTGTGTAAAGGGGAAATTATGTTTAACGGAGCAGGTGGATTTATTGGGGGAGCAGGAGGCGGCGTCTAGACAGAAAGCTTGTCGGTAATTTGTGATATCGCCAGTAACAATCAGCAATGCCGGGTGACATGAATTCAGTGGACAATGTCCAACCTCTTAATAACTTGGGTCCAGGCAGTAGTAAGTACAACATATGTTATTGCTGTACAATACTATTGGTCTATTGATCAATAGGAAAAACTCCTAGATCGACAAAAACCAGAGATTTCCAATTTATCAAAGCCCCCTGGTGAGTGGCAGTGACCTTCTCTGGGGATCTCCTCCACTGCCGGCCAGCATCACCTGACTTTGCCAGTTACAATTTTCTGTTAGACTGCCTGATAACTGCAATAAGCAGCGAGAGAAGATCTTCATAAAGGAAGGGTTTTACTAAGTAGACCCCTATATATCTACACCTGTGGCACCATGCCGGAGTGGAGCATTCAAAGTGGCCCTGCCCAATCTCAGGGAGAGTGACCAAGGGCCCGCCGTCATATAATGTGCAGGGTGAGGGTGGTCGGGGGAAGGATTCTCGCAGATGGACAGGAGAGTCTATGTATTGACATGTAGCTTTACAAGCACCAACATAACCAAGCGCATAGCATCATCCAGAGCTTGCTGGAACCAGTAGTGCCACATACAAAACTGCTTTTAACGTTAACGCTTTTTTGCCCCAAATCCCACTACCCACAGGTGTTGGGAGGGCCCCTTACTATCCGGCACCTGTGAATTTTCTGCCAAACACGAACAGACGTAAGTCCAACCGTGCAACAAGGCCGAACTGAGGACAAATAAAATCACTAAAGAACGTCTGCAGGGACCACGCAGTTAGGATCTGAGAAACCCTCAATATTCCTTTTGGACATATAAAGGGTCCTGAACACAGTGCCATAACTAGACATTTTAGTGCCCTGGGTGAGACAGGGCACTGGCGCCCCCCATCTAAGTGGGAGTCTGAGCCGAATTAAGAAAAAGCAGTTTTATTTCTAATGGTAATTACTACAGCCTTATTGCAAGTTGTCCTTTCACTGTTTGTTTGTTTGTTTAAACCTTTTACTGCTAAGGTTTGTTGGGGGGGGGTTATTGAGGGCTTGATTGAAGAACTCTGATCACATGTGTCTGTTAACCAGATATATTCATAGTAGAATGGCTGCAAAGCCAGTGATGGCTGCTTAGTTAGTGTGTATAGCTCTAAGTGTGTATAGATACAAGTGTGAAACAAAAACAGGACATACAGGAGAAGAACATTCTGCCTATTAACACAGCTTCACAAGGACAACTGTCAGTATTCACCTGAAACTCCATATTCTACCTTTGATGTTTTCAACTCTCCCTGGCTACAAGCTACATGCTACATGAAGACTGTTTTGGACTCTAATTTTCTTCTCATCTCATGAAAGTTTGTTTTATTTATCAGTTTGTTTTCAATGCAAAATCCACTCTGTTTAATCAGCCTGATGTACTACTTGTTCAACCACTCCCTACCCATGCTACAGTTATTTCAGTCCCCTATCTCTGCACTGTACTTCAATTCTATTTAAGCTTTGTCTCCCATCACAAGCAGGAAGAAATTATACTGTCTTTCAACCTCTCTTCTCTCTCATGACTCTGCAAACTCTCAGCTATTCAATTACCTGCTCTTTATTACACTCCATTCAACACTTCCACCCACTCCCCCACATGGCTCCCCTCATCATTACTTTATACTATCCAGACATCCAGGAATAAAGTACATTTGCTGCAGCCTAGCTCTGCACTACTTATCTGATTAAACTGGACATTGCAATTAGGCAATTCCTTTAATTCCTCATTTTTGCTATTTGACCAATAGTCCCAATGCTTGCCAAAATATTTTTCTTTATCTCTTTTCATGGCATTATCTTTAGGACTATATCATCCCTCACCCATCCTGCAACACACACCTCTGTCCACATTGCCCCTTCATTACTTCACTCACCTCTAGTGAACACTCATGAACTCTTTTCCTATTTAAATTCAATAACTTTAACAGCCTCACCCTGCTGCCAGAAACTAAAAGGACACACATCTTACAATCATCTTTCCTACCTTTCTTCCTCCCTGCTTCTATTAGCTGGTGATATATCACCTAATCCAGGTCCCCCTCACTTCTCCCACACACATATATCTGAACACTACAGAAATCTGGCAAACCTCAAACATATAACCTGTCTCCCCTCTCTTCCAAAGTCCTTTAAATGTGCCCTTTGGAATGCACGCTCTGTTTGTAACAAACTTACCTCCGTACATGATCTCTTCCTCTCATACAACCTCAACCTTATAGCAATAACAGAAACATGGCTCACGCATTCAGACACTGCCTCACCTGCAGCCCTTTCACATAGTGGTCTCCATTTCACCCACACCCCCAGACCAGGAGGCAGACAAGGAGGGGGGGTTGGACTACTTCTCTCCCCACAGTGCACATTCACAGTTCTACCAAGTGTCCCATCACTCACATTCACATCTTTTGAAGTACATGCTGTTAAGATTTTTAACCCATTCTCTATGCGTGTTGCTGTCATCTATCGCCCCCCTGGTCCACACCAACAATTTCTTGAACACTTCTCTGCATGGCTCCCTCACTTCTTATCTACTGATATCCCCATCATCATCATGGGTGATTTCAACATCCCTATTTCTAATCCATGTTCCAATGCTGCTTCCAAACTACTCTCTAACCTCCTCACTTGACCTCTCCCAGTGGATTGAATCTGCTACTCATCAGGATGGCCACTGTCTTGATCTTGTTTTCTCTAGACTATGTTCAGTTTCTTATTTCCTTAACACTCCTTTCCCCTTCCTCGTACCCACAGGAATATCAATGCTATTGATTTTCAACAGTTTTCCACCTCTCTCCAACACCTTCTCTCCCCAATTTCTACATTCTCCTCCCCTGATCGGGCAGAACCCCATTTTCATCAAACCCTAGCAACTGCCCTGGATCAAGTGGCTCCAGCGACACTACATACTTTGCGTAGAATTTGTTGCCCACACTTTCTTACAGCAAAAAACCTATTGGATCCTCTTCAGTCAGGCTTTCGCTCTCAACACTCCACAGAGACTGCGCTGACCAAAGTTGTCAATGATTTGATCACAGCAAAAAATAATAACCAATACTCTCTTCTAATTCTCCTGGAACTCTCTGCTGCATTTGACACTGTTGACCACTCTCTCCTCATACAAACGCTACAATCCCTAGGTCTTGAAGGCACTGTCCTATCCTGGTTCTCATCCTACCTATCTAATCGCTCTTTCAGTGTTAATTTCTCTGGATCTACCTCTGCTCTGCTTCCTTCATCAGTTGGAGTACCACAAGGCTCAGTCCTATCTCTATCTAAACCACTTCTCTTGTAAAACTAATAAGCTCGTTTGGATTTCAGTATCATCTCTATGCAGATGATACACAAATTTATCTATCCTCTCCTGATCTTTGACCATTTGTGTTGTCTCGCGTTACTGACTGTCTTTCTGCCATTTCATCTTGGATGTCTTCTCGCCAACTCAAACTCAATCTTTCAAAAACTGAATTAATAATATTCCCACCCAAGAACACAAGCTTCCTGCCTGACATTTCTATTTCTGTCGATAACATGACCATAAATCCCACCCCGCAAGCTCGTTGCCTAGGTGTAATCCTTAATTCACAACTGTCGTTTATTCCCCACATCAACTCTATATCTAAATCATGTTACTTACACCTAAAGAACATTTCCAGAATACGCACATATCTGACACAAGACACCGCAAAAACATTAATTCATGCACTCATCATCTCCCGCATCGACTATTGCAATTCCCTCCTTACTGGTCTTCCCAAAGTCAGACTTGAACCCCTACAATCTATTTTGCACGCTGTGGCTAGACTGATTTTCCTTACAAACCGTTATTCCTCTGCTGAGCCACTCTGTCAGTCTCTACACATTGGCTGCCTGTATTTCAACTAATCCAATATAAAATTCTTCTACTAACATACAAGGCCATCAACAAAATTGCACCGACATACATTTCCTCACTTGTCTCGAAATATCTCCCTACTCCACACCTCCGTTCTGCACAAGATCTACGTCTCTCCTCCACTCTCATCACATCCTCCCATTCTCGCTTACAGGATTTTTTCCGGGCTGCACTTACTTTGTGGAATTCCCTCCCACGCACAGTAAGACTTTCCTCTAGTCTTCAAACCTTCAAGCGTTCACTGAAAACCCACCTCTTCAGGCAAGGTTATGATATTCCTCAACCATCATCTTAATTTCCCTAGATTACCCTATTACCACCCTCTACACTGCTAACGCAAGACAGCAACCCTCTGACCAACACTGCCACACACACCACACTCAGTACTTCTACCTTTGCGGTCTGGCTGGTCCATTGTGCAATATGATGTAGCACATGCCCTTGTGTTTCTAACTCCCATTGTCCTATAGATTGTAAGCTTTCGAGCGGGGTTTTCTTACCTCTCTGTATGTATGTATTACCCAGTATTGTCTTATTAATGTTTGTTCCCAATTGTAAAGCGCAACGGAATTTGCTGGCGCTTTATAAATAAATGATGATGATGATGAGTGGCATTTGACAAGTGGGTGTGGCCAACCTAATGTGTGGGTGTGGCTAGCACTTTAATGAAAGAATTAGGTTACACATATTTGCAAATGCATGATTATATATATATATATATATATATATATATATATATATATATACTTGCGTTCCAAATGCCGAACTTCCTGTCAGTGGAACGCACATGCGTTACGGCCCTGCCTGAACAGAGATCAGCCTCAATCTCTGTACGTCATTGTACTGGACGCAGTGATAGAAGAGTCACCGTTGGGAAGATGAGACTGGTGGACACGGGAGTGTAACAATTCTCTTTATTCTGTTATTAAAAAAAGATTCTATTTCACAAAAGTAATAATTTCTCCCACACGAGAAAACAGGTGAAGATCAATATAACAGAGCGGAATCATTCAGAGGCTCAGTGCTTCTTACAGCTTCAGGGACACAAGTGAGAATTTCACAAAACTCCCAAAAAACCACAATCTCGGGCTGAGAGAACACTGGACTCCATTCATCCACTGTAGGAAGCAGGTTTATTTCATCCCCGGCACAGGCAGATATCCGTTTATTTTCCTTCTCGGCTTCTGATTATTTTTTTCTAACTTGACTTGGTATCCAGAGTAGGAAGCAGGTGTGGTGGGAGCCGAAGACTCATCCGCTGCGCACCACTGAATTAAGACTGATGAAGCCCAATAAAATCAACGTACCGAAGTCTGTCTCATCAGAGACTGCGCAATGTCTTATGTTCCTGGCTTAGTAAAGAAAAAGTTATAACCAGTTCCTGCCCACAACTGGCTTATTGCTCAGATCATTCACTCTACAGAGATTATAGCGTGAAGAGAAATATTGTGTTATAATGAAATCATACAAGAGAGCCCACAAAATGGGGAGAAACGGAACCACGCAGGGGCCACACTTGCTGCAAGGACCCATGCTGCCAGGAAACCCTCTGTGTTAAGCCAGTAACGCAGAATGGAAGAAAGAAGTGAAAGTAAAGTATCCCAGGCTCAGTCCTGGGGTCGCTTCTGTTCTGTCTTTATTCTTCTCTCCTGGAACACACAATCTGCAGGTTTGGTTTCTATATTGACCATACTGAGTTCTACACCTCCCCCTATTATATATCACTCATCACCAGCGACGGTCGCCTCCATCATGTCCTTTCTCTACCTGAAACTTATTCTACAAAAACAGATTCCTTTGTGTCCCCCCGTCCACTAATACCCCCACAGCTGAAATATATAATTATTTGTATTAATTTGAAACTGAAGTTGAGGAAATATGACACAAAGTGAGCTTATTTGAAACATAGATCGTAACGAGATGACGGAGTTGTATCATTGTTCCTCCCATGCAGTGTGGATGAGGCATACCCAGTAGATTTTCTTTCATTAAATATTGCATAAACAATGCACCTTCTGCGGTGGGGAGAACATGTACCGTAGGCAATTATCTTATCAGGATTGTAGATGCTAATGGTGCGATAGGACTCCATTCCTATCACAGCTTGTTACAGCGACAGAAATCCTCATATTGTAACAATTTGCTACAAGAATGTCACCGCACCAGCTCTCTGGCTCCGGCTGGCAGTGATAAGGGTACTCAGACCACTTTACCAACCAGATTTGTGTCCATCTGCAGCACCTCCCCGTATCGAACGCCGTTCACACATGCGTAGAGGAAGCCTGGACGTGGGCTTCCAGTTCTACCAATACGAAGAATAAAAATGAAGGGCCTGAGTCACTAAGGAAAGTAAGGCAATAAAATGAGTAAGTTTTCTCCTGAACAAAACCATGTTACAATACAAGGGACGCAAAAAAGTTTATTGTTGTGCACATAAGTTAAATACTGGCTGTTTTTTCATGTAGCGCACAAATACCTGATAGCTTTATTTTTACACTTAAATTTAAAGATAATTTAGGACATGCTCTAACTATAAATCTGCCATCACATTTTAAATCTACCTTCCCCTCCAATCAACATGGTTTTGCCAAGATGCAAAGTTACTGCTTTTTTATGCTTTCCTTTCCTTAATGAATCAGCCCCGAAATGTTCAAAATATAAATAGAAAAAAATAAAACAATATTTCCTGTTATTGGCACAGGAGAATTAGGAAGATTTTGCTGGGGAAACTTTCCTCCTGCAGGACCAGTTTTCCACAAAGAGCTTCTACAAAGTGGTCACAGTGACCCCGGACCACCCTCTGTACTTATACCATAGGTGTAGTAGTGTCACTTCTTGTAGATGATCATCAGAGCCAGATTAAGGCTAAGGGGTGAATTCAATTGCCGGCGTGTTTTTTTTCCCCACTGGGTTAAAAAACAAACAAAATACCCGCAGAGGTTTTAACCCACTGACGCACCGTTTTTAGCTATTGCTGCGTAAAAAATTGTGCAATTCAATTGTACAACAGGTAATGCCAGACCCCGAGCGCTAATCATTGGTGCTTGCAAATTTTTGGGGGAGTGAAGGGGAGGGTTTAACGCAGTCATCGATAATAAAAAAAAATGCATTTGCATACATTTTATTGCATTACACAATCTTTCTATTTTATAATATCTACATACAGTACTTGTAACGTTTTGGTCCCGCATGTAGTACCTGTCAGGTTACCTGCATTTCATTTATCTGGAAACTACCATGTTCCAGCATCAGACTAACTTCATTCAGCTACATTCAGATCTGTGCAGGTGCAGCCTATTGCACTTTAGGACCTCCTCCCTCTTTTTCATTGGCTAAGCACTTCTGGAGCACTATTTAAACCTCCTGGATTCACCTGTCTGATGCCTGTTCTTCAAGCTCACTTCCTGTAGCCTGTGGTTCTGGTTCCTGTTCTCCTTGTGGTTTACCTGTGTTCCATTCTGCTCTCAGTCTCCTGCTGTGTCGAACTATTGTTGCCCCAGCACTGTTACTACCATCTCCAGTGTACTTCATCGCGGCAGCTTCAGTTCTCTCATCGCTACCACTCAGAGCCGCTACTACACCTGTGACTCATCAGCTGTTACTACGAGTTACCTCCAGTGTACTCTGTCTCCTGCTGTACTGAACTATTGCTGCTCTAGTACTTCTATACCATCTCTGATGTACTTCATCGTGACAGCTCCAGTTCTCTAACCGCTCTCACTGGGAGCCGCAACTGCCTTGGTGACTCATTGGCTGTTCTCCCTCAGCTACCTCTGCTTTGTTGTGTGTGCTCAGCATACTCCAGTGCTGTACTCCCGCTGTTCCAGTATCTCTACCAATCACCATTGGATACACCATTGTGATAGCCTCTGCTTTTCCTCGTTGTACCACAGGACATCTATTCTCCTTGTGCCTCATTTGTCTCTACCCGTGTTACCTGGCTCCTCCACACCGTTCTGCTGTTCACCCACTCACAGGCCCGGGACCTGCAGGTTTGGTGCCGCTAAATCCATACCTCCTCGCGGGGATCCCTGGTGATAACCACCTGCCTGTTAGACTCCGCCTGTGGGTGGGCTAAGCCATGTCCAGCAGAGCGTAGGGATCAATTTCCTATAAGCCAACTGTGACAGTACTTTTTTTTTTTTTTTTTTACTATAGAATCATCTATACCATGACAAAACACATTAGTACATGTAACATACATAAATATATTAATTAGTGATTAGTGTGTTTATTATCATTTTTTTTAAAGAAAATCCCCTTTTTCATGTTATGCATTACTGATAAACAATGTATTTTTTTTTTTACATTACATAATTTCAAATAGTTTTCTTATGTTTTTAATTTTTTGCAGTCATGAGAGGTGCGAGATAAAACTGGAGATTTGACAATTTACTGCGCCGCGTTAAAAAACAATTGAATAGCTTTTAACGCGGCTGCCTCTCGCTCACTCTATACTTTCAATAGATCTTCTACTGGAGCGTGATGGGACCATTTGAGGAAAAACCGGTGCGTTAAAAATGGAATTGAATTGCAGGTAAAGTTAACTCGCTCTACAGTGATAAAAAAAAAACACGTTAAAATGAATTAACGCTGTGTTAAAAAAAAAAAAAAAAAACTGCGGTCAATTGAATTACCCCCTAAAAGCTCCGTCAGCTCTGTCCAGGTTACACAAATACGAATTATCACCAACATATCTGCAGAAGCTCTGAGGCCTCGATGTTCTCAGGAACGGTTCCAATTTGCATTTTGATGGCTTATCTACATCTATATGCAAAGAGATGCTCATGTAGAATATACTTCACTGCGTTATATAATGATGATAATTGTACAAGGCACTACAGGCGCCAGCAATGGGATTGTTGTGAATAGGTCATGGACACACTCCGACTAGTCTGTATCTGGATGAATAATCCGTTCAGAGGGGAACCTGATAGGAGCTTTAGGATGGCCGAGGAGAACTCATGACCCCACTGTGTGTGTATGACTGATATATATATATATATATATATATATATATATATATATATATTACACACATACACACAGTCTTCAGCTGCTGTCGAGAAGAGTTCTCCATGTTGGGCTCGTGCGGGGTGAGGGTCAGCTGCAGAAAATAAAGGCTGGTGAGGTTTAATGTGAGGAGCCCCAGCTGCGGAGAACCTAAACTCCACTAACTATTATCAGAGTCATCTCTTCTTGTACACAATGTAGCAATAAGTGACTACAGGAAACACTACACAGTGCAGCATGTTCTATGTATCAGTAAATCACTTTATGCTGAATGAATTAGGCAGGAGAATTATACACTTAATATCCACCCATCTGCACAGGCAGACAGGACACATGAATACAGTGTTTCCACAGTTAATGAAGCGTAGTAGGGAGAAGAAGCAGAGTTGATTAGACGCTGGAGCCGTAATCTCTTCCATAAAGGATATTTGTGTCCAGAATCTTTGCCTGTGATACATTGTAGCTGTTACAGGTGTGGGCGGAGTGAGGTTCTGTTTGGTTGGTGGTCAGTCCTCATCACGCCAAGGTTACACTCCCTGGTACAATGTCTCCTTTCAGGCCGCAATCGGAGGTTTAAGCTGCTTAGTAAGCCGGCCTGCACCTGTATACATACAGCAGCATGAAAGAGGCCTTCATGGCCCATATTACAGAGAGCCATATCCAAAACCGGCCTAATTCTGACCACACTCCTCTGCACACCCTCCCAGTGTAGGAAGTGAGCGGGGTGAAACTGGGACCAGCAAACGTAGGTAAACAGATGAACATTTCAAAGGGTCATATAGATGATCCAAGCAGAAAAATGCAACGGGGAAGGGGGAAGGGGGCTGTTTGCTTTGGAGCCGATACTAAGAGGAGGGACTGGGGGAGGGGAGCGGTATAAGAGATGTAGTGATTAATCAGGAAACTCACCAACAACCAGGAAAGTTTGAACATCTGGAACCGGTTACATGTGAGAGAGAGAGAGACAGACAACGAGAAAGAGAGACAGGCAGCGAGAGAGAGAGGCAGCGAAAGAGAGAGAGAGAGGCAGCGAAAGAGAGAGAGACAGAGGCAGCGAAAGAGAGAGAGAGAGGCAGCGAAAGAGAGAGAGACAGAGGCAGCGAAAGAGAGAGAGAGAGGCAGCGAAAGAGAGAGAGACAGAGGCAGCGACAGAGAGAGACAGCGAGAGACAGGCAGCAAGAGAGAGAGGCAGAGGCAGCGAGAGAGAGAGGCAGAGGCAGCGAGAGAGAGAGGCAGAGGCAGCGAGAGAGAGAGAGACAGAGGCAGCGAAAGAGAGAGAGACAGAGGCAGCGAAAGAGAAAGATCCAGCAAGAGAGAGAGAGGCAGCGAGAGAGAGAGAGGCAGCGACAAAGAGAGGCAGCGACAGAGAGAGACAGAGGCAGCGACAGAGAGAGACAGAGGCAGCGACAGAGAGAGACAGAGGCAGCGACAGAGAGAGACAGGCAGCGACAGAGAGAGGCAGCGAGAGAGAGAGACAGAGGCAGCGAGAGAGAGAGACAGGCAGCGAGAGAGAGACAGGCAGCGAGAGAGAGACAGGCAGCGAGAGAGAGACAGAGGCAGCGAGAGACAGAGGCAGCGAGAGAGAGAGACAGAGGCAGCGAGAGAGAGAGACAGAGGCAGCGAGAGAGAGAGACAGGCAGCGAGAGAGAGAGACAGGCAGCGAGAGAGAGAGACAGGCAGCGAGAGAGAGAGACAGAGGCAGAGACAGCGAGAGAGAGAGAGACAGAGGCAGCGAGAGAGAGAGACAGGCAGCGAGAGAGAGACAGGCAGCGAGAGAGAGAGACAGGCAGCGAGAGAGAGAGACAGGCAGCGAGAGAGAGAGACATGCAGCGAGAGAGACAGGCAGCGAGAGAGAGAGACAGAGGCAGCGAGAGAGAGAATAGCGATACTACACAGTTGTAAACAAAACCTGAAAGAGAAATAGGGAAATGTGAATGAAAATATAGAAGGTAAAGAGAGTACAATTATTGTCAGATTACAGAGACCACAATAGTGGAACAAACTCACCACTTACAAACATGTCAATAGTTATGATAAAGTGAGACCTGTTTTGCAGTAATACATTGTCCATATAGTCTGTGATCACCAGAACAGCGGCCATTTGTGTAACTACAGCTACACATTATTCACCTGCCCGACGTCCAAACTGACAGACGTACAAAACACAGAACATTATCCGACCACTAATCATATAATTACATTTAGTTCTACAAATACTGAAAGGTGACAATAACATATAGTGTGTGACTCAGAATACAGCCACAATATACAGATATCTGGGTTACATTCCTCATATTCGGACATCTTACTGGAGCCCACGTGGGCAGATATTGGGCAGCGCTGTGTGGGTGAGAGACAATGACTATTAGTACTATATATAGTATATACTCTCACTAGGAGCCTGTTTATTATCTATAGCTCCATCGTGTGCTTCTGACTTACTATTGCTGCTTGTTCTTGCAATAAAAACAGTTTTGGCCGCATTACTAAACGTATCATCATCACCATTTATTTATATAGCGCCACTGATTCCGCAGCGCTGTACAGAGAACTCACTCACATCAGTCCCTGCCCCATTGGAGCTTATAGTCTAAAGTCCCTAACACACACACACACACACACACACACAGACAAAAGAGAGAGAGAGAGACTGGGGTCAATTTTTTTTTTATAGCAGCCAATTAACCTACTAGTATATTTTTGGAGTGTGGGAGGAAACCGGAGCACCCGGAGGAAACCCACACAAACACGGGGAGAACAGACAAACTCCACACAGATAAGGCCATGGTCGGGAATTGAACTCATGACCCCAGTGCTGTGAGGCAGAAGTGCTACCACTGAGCCACCGTATGAGGAAGCCTTCGCTGGTAGCAGCCAGTAAACCTCATTTCTGGGAATGTTATCGCCGTGATAACGACGCTAATTCACTGTTTATATACTGGGTGATGTGGTAATGATTCACATTGTTGCCAGAGGCTGGCTAAAATGTGCACTCCCCTGATTGTCACTCGATGAGAAGGAGTGTTATACATGTGTTCGACAATGACATTATCGACATTTATAGCAACACTATAATAGACAGGGTTGGAAAGTCGATAAGTCTAATGTAGACAGTATTATTAGATCTACAATAATAATCATATAATACAGTCTACATTTCAGTTGTCGACCTAATGTGCACTTTCTGAATTTTGACCATATGAATGTCTAGCTGCTGACCACATACCATGAGAAGTATCAGCACATGGCTCTCATTCACATCTGTATTGTTCATTGTTGCTGGTACAGAAACACAACTGAAAGGGGACATCAAAGTGGCACAGTGGTAAACATTGCTGATTCACAATGCTTGTAGCCATAGGTCCGCTTCTGACCAGGGCTCTATCTGCGTGGAGGTTGCTCTTCCCGTGGTACCGTTGTTTCCTTGGGGAGCTCCAGTTTCCCCCACATCCCAGGTACATACTGGTAGGTTAATCGGCTTCTGACAATATGGACTAGTGTATTTGTGCGGTAGGGAATTTAGAGTGCAAGCTCCAATGGGGACTGATGTGAAGGAGAATAGAGTATATAGATAAGACAAGTGTCTTACTACAGCTGCGGGGAAATTCAATACAGTGCGAGCTGCCCCTATTATGGTAAGAAATCTCCACCCATCTTTTGCGAACCTCTATGAGAATCAAGGATGTTTTGTCTCCACTGACTGTTCCAGAGACACGTCCCTGAATCGTATCCCTCCCTAGAGTCACAGTTACATAATAAAAGTAAAGTCATTACACAGCGATATCTATAAATGGATAATCGGAGAAGAACTTTCTAACTATACTATAAACAAATTCCGAGTTTGTTCTCCAGAATGAGAAAGGAGACAGAACGTTAGGTTAGTGAGGCACAGAGCGCGGTGTCCGTGGTGAGCGTCTGCCTCTGCGTTTCCCATGTCTGGTTCTCTGCTCTGCCAGGAATGTGCCGATGGAGCTGTTTGGAAGTTCCAGGCTCTATACGAACGCTCAGGGGAAGGTGAAAGAGCCGACTGGCTGCACGAAGTGAATTACAGGCACACGTTCAAACCATCCGACAAGGAAAATGTGTTTCCCCACCAGCTATTTCCTGTCCGGGAGATCTGGTGTAGGTCCTACGAGGTTACCGGTGCTGCACCGCGACACAGAAGATTTATTCTGCTTTCAGCCCACTATCCAACAACTGAGGCCCAGCAAGGAATTTGTGCAGAAGAAACAACTCTTCTTTCCTTGCTCTGCGCTGTCCAGGACCCGCCAGGCTAGCCGTCATTTCTGCCACGATTATCAACCACAAACGGCCGAACAGTGAAATGGTGGGAAACTGCGACCATAATATTATTGCTCAATCATTCAGAAAAGCAGCAGTGTGTTGGGACAGTACAGATTTTGGGAGTATTTCAATGCTGGGTAAAATAAAAGGCTCCGAAACAACAATTAATGATTAATGAAAAAATAAATTACATAAGAATCATAACAGTGGCATAATTAAACCATACCTGCTCACATTTCAGGAATTCCAGGTAGGTCTCCCGCATCCTGCCTTCTTCCTAGTGATGTGATTCGCAGGGGGCCCACCAGAGGGGGTGTGGCCAGCCATCAGAGGTGAGACCAGACATTAGAGGGGGAGTGGTCAGTCCACGAAGGACAGCTAGCACCATAGTATAGTATATAAAGAATGCAGTGTGTACATAAAGAGTTCACAGTCTTGGCCTGCCCCTTGGATTGGGCAGAACAGTCACCAAAAATCAGATTGTCCCATTAGACTCAGAACATTTGACAGACTGTCCTACCTGTTCTTGTCACCACCTGTGGCTGCTGGTGTCTTTAGTTGCAGCTTATATGGATCCTGGAATGCTGGGCTCCCTATTTGGGGGAAAATATGGGTACATTTAGAAAATTCCAACCAGCCTTGGCGTTAATAGGACCCACAATTAATACTTAGGCCTTCCTCCAGCCCCAACATTAAAGTAATAGTATTCACATTTAATAAATAAACCTATTTCCCTTGCTCCAGACAGCCCCAGCAATTAGCTAATAATAGCATGTCATTTTGGCCCCGCAATTCGCTGCATCTATCCCCCTCCTGTCCTTGTAAGAAGGAAGCATAAAAAATTGGCACGTATGTGATAGATATCTATATATATATATATTATATGACGGCACAAGAAGACTGGTGAAAGTGATGCCAGAGAGAGGTGTATACAGTGTTGGACTGGGGCATGAAGGGACCACCAGGGGACTGCAATGCTAGGGGTCCACTAGAGGGGGTGTGGCCAACAATCACAGAGGTGAGACCAGACATTAGAGGGGGAGTGGTCAGTCCACAGAGGACAGCTAGCACCACAGTGTAGTATATAAAAAGTACACAATCTTGGCCTGCCCCTTAGATTGGGCAGAACAGTCACCAAAAATCGTGATTGTTCCATTAGACTCAGAACATTTGACAGACTGTCCTACCTGTTCTGTTTCTTTAGTTGCGGCTTGTCTGGATCCTGGAATGTTGGGGCCCTATTTGGGGGGAAAAATGTGTACATTTAGAAAATTCCAACCAGCCCCGGAGTTAAATCAATAGGACCCACAATTAATACTTAGGCTTTCCTCCAGCCCCAACATTAAAGTTATAGTATTCCCATTTAATAAACCTAATTTCCCACAACCGTCACTGCCATTAAATAATTCATATTCACATTTAATAAATAGACCTCATGCTCCTCAAACTCAGCCCCACATTCAATTAATAGCCCCAAAACCAACCCTCTTAAATTAATAGTCCCCACTATAAAATTAAATTGCCCCACCATCACCCCACAGACAAAATAGCACCCATTAATTAGCCACCACCTACCACGCACACATTACTGTGCCCCTTCATCACCATGCTGTGCCTCCTTATGATCACACTGCACCCTCCATGCTGCCTTTACTCCCCCCCCCCCCTTCATAACCCAATGCCATGCTGCTTTGGCCCTCCTTCACGCTCTGCCATACTGCCTTTTGCTGACTTCTTTCTCCTCTTCTGTGTTCATGCTGACTCCTCTTTGCGCCACTCCTCACTGAATGTCAGGCGTGATTGGGTCACGCTCGACATTCAGTGCGAACGGAGCAGAGAGAAGGCACCGGCGCCGCGGTCACCTGAGTATTTTTTTTAAAAAAAAATGTCTTTGTTACCCGCTCCCCCCACCAACAAAGAGGGGACCGATCAGGGTCGGGCCTACCAGAGGATACCCCGGCCCCCCCATGGGATACCCCAGCTCCCCAGTCCGACCCTGGGTGTATACCCCCCAGCAGCGGGAATAAGACAATCGCAGTCTCGGTGGGTTACACATCTGCTCAGCTGCTTTTAGTTGACCGTTTGTAGTTTTAGTGTAATGTGGAATCCGGCATCTAATGGGCCCAGCGGGGACGAGTGTCTGCTGACCCCTTGTGACCCCAGAGATCATTTACAAGCTAATTTTATCACAGCCCTTAGAATACAGAAACAAAAAAAGATACAATGTACCAGATTTCTAAATCCCCATAACCTAATTATACCACCAGCTAAAGCCTCCCAACACCACCACCCCCATGGGGGGACACACAGGTTTATGTCACCATATTCTACCTATCCCGATCTATGTACAAAACACCATTATATCTCACAGCACAGAAGAAAAAAAAGGCACACAACAAAAATGTGAATATGACTATTTACGTTGTATGTTTGTGCTGTATACAGATAGAGAGAATGATGAGTGTTACAAAAATCGGTGTAAAAGAACCAAATGATTGAAAACCACATTTATAACAAGCTATAATTCTGTTATAATATTCTAATTATTCTTATACAATGTACATAGAGGCAGTTGCATCAGCGGTGAGTCTGTTGGGAGAGGGCATCTCTCAGAGACGCTCCACCCTCTGGACAGCCCATCACCACATTGTGCTGCTAGTGATACCAGCCCAGATCCCCCGTCTATGAAAAATACACCCACACAATGGGGACAATTTAGTCAGATGTCTATTAAACTTAATTTTGGAGTGGGGGGGGGGGGGGGGGGGAAATCAGAGCACCCGGAGAAAATCTACGCAAACATGGGGAGAACATACAAACTCCACAGGGAGCGCCCTGGCTGAACTCAAATCCAAAGCCCCCCAGTGCCATGTGGCAAAAATGCCAACCAATGACCAGGGGAGGGCTGGTAAATTTATACCTGGGGGGAGAGACTCAACTCAGCAGCCTATATGGAGAATTTTAAAGGAAAGAAATGCAGGTGGCCCAGTGACTCAGCCCAATGGTAGCCCACTATAGGACCGGCCTGAGGGGCAGATGTCCCCCTGCCCATGTCAATGAGACACTTTAATTCTAAACAGGAAAACACAACGGACTAAACTCACAGATGCTGCGATTATAAAACACAAGATGGAAAAGATTTTACTCTAACTTGAGATTTTACAAATATTGTAATATATTATTTATTTAATATTTAATTGGAGGTCACAATGATGGTAACATAAAATGATCCACAAGTTGGTGTCATATTTCGGAGGTCATACAACTTTGGAATGAAATAATAAGTGATGAACAGGAGACACTAATAAGCTTGTCATACTGTAGGGTTCGTCATACTGTAGGGACCGTAATACTGTGGGGATGGTCATACTGTGGAGACCGTCATACTGTAGGGATAGTCATACTATAGGTTCATCATATTGTAGGGATCATCATACTATAGGCTCGTCATACTGTGGGGATCGACATACTGTAGGGACCGTCATACTATAGGCTTGTCATACTGTAGGGATCATCATACTGTAGGGATCGTCATACTATAGGCTCGTCATACTGTAGGGATCGTCATACTATAGGCTCGTCATACTGTAGGGATCGTCATACTATAGGCTCGTCATACTGTGGGGACCGTCATACTGTAGGGATCGTCATACTATAGGCTCGTCATACTGTGGGGACCGTCATACTGTAGGGACCGTCATACCATAGGTTCATCATATTGTAGGGATCGTCATACTGTAGGGACCGTCATACTGTAGGGGCCGTCATACCATAGGTTCATCATATTGTAGGGATCATCATACTATAGGTTCGTCATACTGTGGGGATCGACATACTGTAGGGACCGTCATACTTTAGGCTTGTCATACTGTAGGGATCGTCATACTGTAGGGATCGTCATACTATAGGCTCGTCATACTGTAGGGACCGTCATACCATAGGTTCATCATATTGTAGGGATCATCACACTATAGGCTCGTCATACTGTAGGGATCGTCATACTATAGGCTCGTCATACTGTAAGGACCGTCATACTGTAGGGACCGTCATACGATAGGTTCATCATATTGTAGGGATCATCATACTATAGGCTCGTCATACTGTGGGGATCGACATACTGTAGGGACCGTCATACTATAGGCTCGTCATACTGTAGGGATCGTCATACTGTAGGGATCGTCATACTATAGGCTCGTCATACTGTAGGGACCGTCATACCATAGGTTCATCATATTGTAGGGATCATCATACTATAGGCTCGTCATACTGTGGGGATCGACATACTGTAGGGACCGTCATACTATAGGCTCGTCATACTGTAGGGATCGTCATACTATAGGCTCGTCATACTGTAGGGATCGTCATACTATAGGCTCGTCATACTGTGGGGACCGTCATACTGTAGGGATCGTCATACTATAGGCTCGTCATACTGTAGGGATCGCCATACTATAGGCTCGTCATACTGTAGGGATCGTCATACTGTAGGGATCGTCATACTATAGGGATCGTCATACTATAGGCTCGTCATACTGTGGGGACCGTCATACTGTAGGGATCGTCATACTATAGGCTCGTCATACTGTAGGGATCGTCATACTATAGGCTCGTCATACTGTGGGGACCGTCATACTGTAGGGATCATCATACTATAGGCTCGTCATACTGTAGGGATCGTCATACTATAGGCTCGTCATACTGTAGGGACCGTCATACTGTAGGGACCGTCATACCATAGTTTCATCATATTGTAGGGATCATCATACTATAGGCTCGTCATACTGTGGGGATCGACATACTGTAGGGACCGTCATACTACAGGCTCGTCATACTGTAGGGATCGTCATACTATAGGCTCGTCATACTGTAGGGACCGTCATACTGTAGGGACCGTCATACCATAGGTTCATCATATTGTAGGGATCATCATACTATAGGCTCGTCATACTGTGGGGATCGACATACTGTAGGGACCGTCATACTATAGGCTCGTCATACTGTAGGGATCGTCATACTGTAGGGATCGTCATACTATAGGCTCGTCATACTGTAGGGATCGTCATACTATAGGCTCGTCATACTGTGGGGACCGTCATACTGTAGGGATCGTCATACTATAGGCTCGTCATACTGTAGGGATCGTCATACTATAGGCTTGTCATACTGTGGGGACCGTCATACTGTAGGGATCGTCATACTGTAGGGATCGTCATACTATAGGCTCGTCATACGGTGGGGACCGTCATACTGTAGGGATCGTCATACTATAGGCTCGTCATACGGTGGGGATCACCATACTGTAGGGATCGTCATACTATAGGTTTATCATACTGTAGGGATGGTCATTGTTTATTGGTGCAACAAACCTCCACAGTTGGACAATCTGTGCAACAAATCACACACAGAAACAGAACCCAGATATACGAGGGTGACGGAGGAGGTCAGACATGGGACAGACGGTATAGATCCTTGGAGCTTGCAATCTAGAGAGAAAAGGTCATTCTGGGACAAGAGTTTGGGATGGCAGATGGTAGTGCCCACAGGGTACAATATCAGGCAGTGGTCGGAGGCAGACGTAAGAGGACGTGATCATATTAATACGAATACCCAGAATGTCACTGTAGATCTTGTTCAGGGCGTGGCCCCCTGTGCTTCCTCATGGGCGAGGCCCCCTGCGCTCCCTCATGGGCGAGGCCGCAGCTAATGAGGGACATATTTTCTCCATAGAAATGGAGTGTCGGGACATTTCCAGGATAGATCATCTTTAGGGAAAAGGACGTTAAGTTTTCATACATCGAAACAGAGTAAACGTTTAATTTCAGTAAAATAGGTGATAAAAGATTGGATGAGTGCACACGTAGCAATCAGCGCAGCTCGCACAATCCAAAACCAAGATCTAGCCGGTCTTCTAACTAATTCTCTCTGGATTACAGAATTATTTAACATAAATATAAGTAAAGTGCGGCCTCTCCTGAGCTCTGACATTACAATGGCACAAGTTCAAAAACCAACGTTCACATAGAAACCTGGAAAACATCAGGAGGATAATTTGAGTTTTTCTATTCATGTGATGAAGTTTGTCTTAAAGCGCTCGCTGGCCGCTCTATAAAGCTCTGCAGAAAAAAACACATGCAATGTCAGTGCAGTTTTATCTTCTTTCCGACTACTAATTTAAACTGTTTAAACATCTCCTGGAGAACAGAAGGGAACTGTTCAGTTCTGCACAAGTAAAATTAAATAGCTGCCTGGTCCCCTCCAATCCTACTAAATATTTACATTTACATAAAAGGCTCCGATGTACCGACGAAGCCTGCAGTCAGGGTCAGATGGAAGAGACTGGCTGCTAGCGCCAGGGATGATACCCTTCCCCACACTTTATAGGAAGGCGGCATCTTATATAAAGGTAAATCACATTTAGGGGCCTATTTACTATGCTTCATTTTTTTTTGATTGAAGCTTTTCAATTTTTATGTCCTTGATAAGGATTGAAAGTTTCCCGGAATGTATCAAAAAAGATCTCAGGGACAGCAGTGCCGATAACCTGCTGTCTCTGAGAAGTGACACCTCTCCATCGCTGTCTCTTCTCATCCGAAGCTGAACTTCTCCTTTTTTTTTTTGTTAGTGCGCATGCGCCGACCGTAAACCTCGGGTATGCGCACTAATATCCTGGACGACAAGAAGGTGAGTCATGTGACAGGTAGGGATCACATGATCCCTCCACACATGCGCTTTGCTGCTCTTTGGAGCAGAGCTGACTGATGAGAAAGTTTTCAGTTAGGAAAATGTACAGCAGCTTCAAAAAGAGAAATATTTCACAGGGCAGACTTTGATGCACAGCGTTAATGGGCACTCCCCATAGACTGTTATGGGGAGTGCTCAGGAAACCGATAATACATGCAAGCAGCAGATATCTCATGCAATGCTAGAATGATACATAGTAACAGCGGGGATAGCTTTGATAAATAGGCCCCATAAAATAAGAATTTCAAAACAGCGAGAGACAGGTCCAGAAAGTGACGACAATTTATGTTTTACTATTGTGAATAATCTACTACACATTAATATCTGGAATAATTCAGGTGTGAGTCAGAGATTTCTAGGTGTGTAAGGGCCACAAACACCTTCTGCATTCACCAGAGCCGTCCGATGTTTGTATGTACTCAAAAAACAGGTGTCATCTAGATTTCATCATCTCCAACAACTACCAGAAATAGTCTTACAGGTACTGAACACCCTGACGTCAGCAGACTGTTACCTAGCTAGAGATCTGCAGAACATCACCCACTAACATACTGCTAAACGTCTCATACAGAACACACCTCATGCCAGGCTGATTAAACCCAGTGAGACAAGTAACACATCCGACCTCTCCGACAAACGCTCTACTGAGTTATATGTAACGTGGGACTACTGGTATTTATATATATATTTATATATAATGAATAATTTATAAATTTATGAGAATTTGAGGTTACCAGAGGTTAATAAAACAATGGGCAGACTAGATGGGCCAAGCGGCTCTTATCTGCATCAAATTCTATCTTTCTATGTAAGAGATTGAAACTAATGAGGACATCACAGTCCGGGGTTCAGCCGGAGGTGCCTCTATGACCCCCAAGTGTAATCACACAAATGTTGATGTTCACAACAAGCAAATCTCCCCCCTGGCGTGGGAAAAAGTGACCAAATTCCCCAAGAGGGAGTTTACTGTCATAACACAACGCAGTGTTTAGTCTATTAATCTGTTTAACGATAAACCAACCTAATGGAAAATGGGTCAGAGGTGGTGGAAGCGGCAGGTGAATATCCGGCTATCATCTGTTAACTATGTGAGTACCGCAGGACGCAGAGAGGCCGGGGCCTCAACTTGTCAGAAGCAGAGAGCCTGGGGGCCACATCTTGTCAGACGCGGAGATCCTGGGGACCACAACTTGTCAGACACAGAGAGCCTAGGGGCCACAATTTGTCAGACGCAGAAAGCCTGGGGGCCACTTGTCAGAAGCAGAGAGCCTGGGGGCCACATCTTGTCAGACGCGGAGATCCTGGGGACCACAACTTGTCAGACACAGAGAGCCTGGGGGCCACATATTGTTAGACACAGAGAGCCTGGGGGCCACATATTGTTAGACACAGAGAGCCTAGGGGCCACAACTTGTTAGACACAGAGAGCCTGGGGGCCACATCTTGTCAAATGAAGAGATCCTAGGGGCCACAAGTCTCCCTCACATAGCACATTTCCTCAGAGTCGTAACTAGAAATTATAGTGCCTGGGGCAAGTAAAAATGACCCCACATAGCCCTAAATTATAATGAAACCAACCTAAAAATATTCCGTCCCCCGCGCACCCCTTCTGCTCTGCGCCCTGGGCGGCTGCACCACTCGCACAGCTAGTTACGGTCCTGCATTCGCTGTCTGCAGAGGTGTAACAGGCAGTAATGGTGTCACCAGGTAAGTTTTGTACTGTAAATCTCTGGAAGTTTCCTGTGGACACAGATAAGGAATTTGCTGGAATCAATAGATGACTGTAACCTGACGGGGTTAATCAGAGAAATACCATCTGCAGCATTATACAACAGTGCCACCGTGTGGCAGACAGGATTATTACATTACGCTTCAGAAGCCTATTTTAATAAATTATAGTAATAATTATTACTATTTATATTACGCCTTTCTTCCAATAGGACTCAAAGCACTTTACATTGTAGAGGGTGAAGCAGCCACAGAGGGATCTATGGAATCATTCAGTCTAATTCCTGCCCCACTGGAGCTTACAGCCTAAATTCCTCAACATCCACAACCCCAATACTGTAATGCAGCAATGCTTACCACTGTGCCACTGAATAATAGAAGAACAATAGAGATTATTATGCATGTAGCAGATGAAACGATCCAGTTAGAGACAACGGATACCTACAGACCCGACTGTTGTTTAACATCTATTGTGTTGTAACAGCTGAATGACAGGATACTTTGTAGCTATGTGGTAAAAGACAGTCAGTATCAGAGTGAATTTTATGTTGGTGTTTTCGTGACATATAGATTGGGGGTTTTCTTTCAGCTGAATTTGTAAATACACTTTTCCTGAGTATTTAGTCCACCCTTAGAAATGGGCCTTTATTTCTCTCATTTATTTTGTATACATTTTCTCTAGCTTAGGGAAAGCTATATGGTCTAGCAGTTTTTATTTTAAATCTATATATCTATATGTGAATTTGTTTGTAGAATGGCCCCCAGTAAATCAGAATAGTCTTTGGGGGACACTATATTTTTACAGGATATAGCGGCTCCAGTCAGCGCTGTAACAACGGTTTTTACTCTTGCGCTGAGCTAATCTGGTTACTCTAAGACCCAGAAGCTCCTGCAGAGATCACATTAAGTTCTGCATCCTGTATATACAGCGCCATTCATAGCAGCGGGCGTCACGCCGTTCCAGAATGTGGATGTTAATGTTCTCCAGGAACCAGGTTACTAAATAAATCCAACTCTGCTCATTCTCAGTTCATAAAACCAGTAAAACCTTAGGATGAGGTGTTGTGCAAGGGGGCAGGAAGTGAAGCAGTGACCCCAGCACCCTCTGGCACTCAGGGAGAGGAGCAGTGACCCCAGCACCCTCTGGCACTCAGGGAGAGGAGCAGTGACCCCAGCACCCTCTGGCACTCAGGGAGAGGAGCAGTGACCCCAGCACCCTCTGGCACTCAGGGAGAGGAGCAGTGACCCCAGCACCCTCTGGCACTCAGGGAGAGGAGCAGTGACCCCAGCACCCTCTGGCACTCAGGGAGAGGAGCAGTGACCCCAGCACCCTCTGGCACTCAGGGAGAGGAGCAGTGACCCCAGCACCCTCTGGCACTCAGGGAGAGGAGCAGTGACCCCAGCACCCTCTGGCACTCAGGGAGAGGAGCAGTGACCCCAGCACCCTCTGGCACTCAGGGAGAGGAGCAGTGACCCCAGCACCCTCTGGCACTCAGGGAGAGGAGCAGTGACCCCAGCACCCTCTGGCACTCAGGGAGAGGAGCAGTGACCCCAGCACCCTCTGGCACTCAGGGAGAGGAGCAGTGACCCCAGCACCCTCTGGCACTCAGGGAGAGGAGCAGTGACCCAAGCACCCTCTGAGAACGGTTGATGCTTTTTAATAGATAACACTACAACAGGCCTGGACAAACCTGTGCCTCTCCAAGTGTTGTGAAACTACAAGTCCCAGCATACCCTGACAGCAATCAGCTGGCAAACCATGCTGGGGTTTGTAGTTCCACAACACCTGGAGAAAAGCAGGTTTTCCCGGCCTACACTTCATAGTTCCAGGCGCCGTGTGATACGTGGTTATTGTCACTCGTCTCTCCGCACTGACAACAATTACTCACGTTCTTTGCTTTGGGTAACAACACGACGGGAAAAAGATGATTTAGGTGTAAAGTAAGAACTGCAGTTAGTAGATGACAGGTTATATTTACATCAATCTCTGGGACTGGAAATAGATCAATTATTACAGAGCAGTTTTGTTTTTCCATCTATCCATAAATCACAGCGGTGTCAGAGTCAGGTCTGTTTACTCAGGAATATCCCAAAACCCTGACCGGCTTCTGGACCCCACAGGAAACAGCGAGAAAATGTTTCTAGAGTCACCAAACCAACCTGAAGATTTCAGGGTTAATGGTGATAAAGCCCCTCCCTGCGATAACACCAACTCATTACCCAATAATGGTTAAATAATCACAAAGGAAACACAAATCTACACAATGAACACCTCCATATCTTTCTTCAGGAATATCATAGAGACATAGTTCTGCATTCAATAGACAGGACATCACCTCCCACATAATATTCATTATACTAGGCTCTCTGTACAGCAGTTAATTAATATTCAAATACCTTTTCTTTCATAAATTTAAACCTGAAATATGACAAACAGTGTTATGAAGTTTTATATTGCCCATATAAATACATGATGATGACAGCTGTGTCTGGGGTCTCTTAGTGAAAGCCATAGGCTGGTAGACACGTCCTTTTGTTAATTGAAAAACCAAACACCTGGATGTAAATCATTATCAGCTGGGACTCTGATGTGACAACCTGCTCAGACCTTTCTCCTGCCCAGCAGGGTGTCTGCTAAAAGCAAGATGTCAATTAAATCAAGTTAACTCCTATTTACTGGCCACAGGGAGTATCAGAAATTACAATAAATACTTCAGATATTTTACTCGACTATAATATAACAATGAGAATACATATTGTATTTTGACCCTATCACTACGGTGTGGCTGCGATGTGACACGTAACGCTACATTCATGTGATGTCATTGGGACACGGCTGCGATGTGACACGTAACGCTACATTCATGTGATGTCATTGGGGGCGCGGCTGTGATGTGACACGTAACGCTACATTCATGTGATGTCATTGGGGGCGCGGCTGTGATGTGACTCGTAACGCTACATTCATGTGATGTCATTGGGACACGGCTGCGATGTGACACGTAACGCTACATTCATGTGATGTCATTGGGGGCGCGGCTGTGATGTGACACGTAACGCTACATTCATGTGATGTCATTGGGACACGGCTGTGATATAAGTTGTAGCATCTGCAACAATTTAATTTCAATACCAGCTTATATCACTTACTTCTAAAAAGAAATGGGGCCAAAAATAGGTGTTAAAAGGACATTTATAAAATGATACATTACAAGTTAACCCGTGCATGATACTCATGCATTCTAGTCAAATCAAGCTACTTAAGGTGTTAAAAAGGTTCTTGTCATGCATTTGGGGCTAGCCCAGGCCTCCTCAGGGGAAGAGCGTTACTTCCCGACGCAAGCGCCCTTTTTTAACGTGGTTTTGTCCACATGTCACCACCTCATCATTTTTCTCCATCACCTCATCCTTCATCTTCATCGCCACATCCTTCATCAAGCTACTTAAGGTGTTAAAAACTCCCCACTGTCACCCCCGGCAACCACCAACCACTCCCAACTGTCACTTCTCCTTCAAGAAATATATAGGTCAGTGTATAACTCTGCCCAGCAGGTGGCGCTGCAGCTTGGTTTTTTTTTTTACATACACGCCACTAGACATTTATATAGTAGATATTTACATAATAAAACTTTTATAAATCGTCCTACGTTATATCTGACCCAGAATCCAGAGTAATAATATATGAATAATGGGATATAGATCTGTCAGACATGCACAGCGGATGAGACGTCTCTAATACAGTGTGAAGACATTTTTATTTTTCTATCTTATTCAGCCTAGGGTGTTGCAATTGGGAAACAAAAATGGGAAAACAGGAGCAGAACATTATCACACTGTGGAAATAGGGCGATGTGACAGCCCACAGACCCTGCAGTATACATGGACTAGGAAACGGTTTCCTTTAATCAGCAGAACAAGCATTACAGCTGCTTTTGGCTTGGGTTTAATTAATGAATATTGTACCTGGGGGCAGATATAAGATGACAAACACGGGGTTATTGATAATGGGGGAGAGAGAACGTGTCTGTACTGCGCCTGAAGGCATTTTACTTTGATAAATATGATTAACATTTCAGAGACGAGCCTGAGGCGCCGTGTAAGCGACCAAAGCCAATTAATTACTCTCTAGGAAAAAGTATAAATTAAAACTGAGCTTCAACATATTTCTCTCCCATCAGTCAGCGCGGCTGGTGGAGGCCTCGTTTTGCGCTGAGGGACACGACACAATTTAATGTTCCCTTCTGCAAAACCGCCGGTCCACCTAATCTCTGTATTGGCGCTAAAATTATTGGTTCACCTAGTATTGGCTCTATTGTTGGGTTACTTGAAAAAATAAAGATGAAATCGGATTATTGGGATACATTAAATTGTCCCCAGTGTGGATCTGTAGCTGGAATTTACAGGTGATCAGGGAGAAATCCTGAGAAATAATCAATGATTATATTAGGTGAAATTATTAAATTTTTGTTTTCCTTCATTGATATTTACTCAAATAATTTTGGGATATTTTCCCCCAGTTTAGTGCAGTAGTTATATGACCTCACCGGTCAGAGGTCGCAGGGCAGACGCCAGGGGGGAGTGAATAGACACAAAGATCAGACTGCGACACCTGGCGATGAGTTCAGATTTTCATGATAAAGCGTTATCAGAATAAAGATTTAACCGTAATAATGTGGTTACTTCCCTTATATATACTCAGCAATGCGGTTCCCTGTGTGTTAGGACCCTGGTACAGATATGTGACCTCTCTATATATAATCTACCCTTCTGATAAATCAGTATATAAAGCAGCCTCTGACGCAGGTTCACCCGTCTCTAAGTGTCTGCACCAGATCACACGGCAGAATCGTGTAATAAAAAAGTGTAAAACTGTCAGAGCTGCTCCTATAGGGGGATCAAACGTGACAGTAAATGTGGGATATAATGTTCAAGAAAACTGATGAAAAATGTGACCATTGGAAAATCATCACCGGACACACAAATAAATGTACTCAATAAAATGAAAGACTAATGGCAAAAGTCACAAAGTGTGTGTGTGAGTGTGTGTAAGAGTGTGCGTGTGATATGGTAGTGGGGGCATTAAAATAAATTCATTCAGCCACACTCACTAATACCACGTTCACACTGCCGCCCCGGGATACTGCTGTCACCGAGCACCGCAGCTCATCAGACCCTGTTCACACTGCACCTCGGACCGTTCTCACCGTACGGACCCAGGAATAATCCTGCAAAATCCCCAGGTCTCATTCCTGGGTCATCAGACCCAGATAGATGCAGGGACCCCCCCCGTTCACACGGAGCCACGACCCAGATCTTCGGGGCTCGCCCTGCCAGTATCCCGCGTTTTTAGGTCAGTGTGAACGTGGTAGAAGTAACAGGAAGATTTTCCACTAAAGGATTTTACTTTAGAGAATCTTTTCCAACAAATTCACCGTCATTCTTAGTAAATATGTTTAAAGATTTTGATGTTTTTCATGTTTTAAACATTTTAAGACATTGATAACTTATTTGCTGACTGATTAAAGAGTAACAAATTATGGTCTGTAGTGTTATAATATAATATAACGGGGATTAAGGCGTAAATAATAACACATTAAATATGGATAAAGTATTTACTCACAATATTCCGGTCCCGGATGTAAGTGGAACGTGACAAAACAATTAATTCTACAAATCATATTCCTGTATAAACCTAGAAATGAAACCAGGAGAAAATGGTAACACATATATAACATATATTGTAAACAGACAGCACATACATGTAGCATGTTCCTCTAATCACACACAGGATATCTCGGACATGAAATCGCTGCGGTCAAATCGTTCCCACCAGAAGAGTCCTAACTTAGATACAACGAGCAGTAATATTATGTGTGTAAATGTAACACATCTCATTACAATGTGATCCTCCCACACTCCAAAAACATACTGGTAGGTTAATTGGCTGCCAACAAATTGACCCTAGTCTGTCTGTCTGTGTC